>NW_027466943.1:2667500-2957424 GCF_046128005.1 Genypterus blacodes | reverse complement strand
TCTGCTGGGGATGGGGGCAGCCCGACACAATCGCCAAAGTAGTCCATCAAACCCATGGCCAACTCCCAATTGGACCGAACGGGGTTCTGGTGATCAGCCACCCCAACGAAGACTAACGGAAGACAAACTGTTCAAAAATTCACGGAAATTTGTTAGGGAGAGATGGATTATGTAAATTAAAAGTAAAGAGCTGGTGTTCACCACAATGACAATTCTGGACGCAATCTTCAAATAAGCGTAACATAAAAAAGAACAAATGTTTATTGGCTG
Organism: Genypterus blacodes; assembly: GCF_046128005.1. Taxonomy (NCBI): domain Eukaryota; kingdom Metazoa; phylum Chordata; class Actinopteri; order Ophidiiformes; family Ophidiidae; genus Genypterus; species Genypterus blacodes. The sequence goes on along the minus strand of NW_027466943.1, from coordinate 2,957,154 downwards.
GGGGATGTTACTGAACAAATGACTAAAATTCTACAGAAGTGGGAACATTTTAAATTTAATCTAATACATAATAATAGGAAAACAGGGAGCAGCCATAAATATTGACCCCAATCCTTTCATTTTCAGAGTGATACAATGTTCCTGAATCTATAACATACATGACTTTGCGGGTAAATCTTAATTTGGAATCAAAAGACTTGAGAGGTACTTTTAGGGCGCTGCTAGTTTACTGTTTTATTTTTACTATTTGTATTATTGAGTTGTTTACACATCTGAAGGTTAAAAGCTCCAGAGTGCCTGTGTGGGGCGTACATGTGTTACATGCTCTGTACGTTGGTGGGGTTGATGCATAATGAAAGTTTATTATTTTGTTTATTTTCTTATTAAATTGATAGTTGCAGCTGTGGCATTGCTAACCATGTTGATTTCTGATTTGCACAGTGTAGATACACTGTGCAAGGGGGGAAGTGGTGAGAAAAATTAAACAACAGGGATATTGGTCGCCATTTTTGCAGACAATGGTGGATGATGGGCTAGGACAATGGGAAATTTGTGCCCAAAATAATGCAAGAAAAGGAATATTAGCCATATACCAGTGCCAGAAGGACCATTCAAACATCTAGTCATAGACTATGTTGACGTGATAAAATCAGTGCATGGAAAGCATTGCATGGTAGTAATAATTGATCGCTTTAGTCGTTGGGTTGAAGAAATAGCATCAAAAGGCCTAGGGTCAGAAACTGTTGTTAAGTTCTTGATAAAAGAAATAATTCCACGTTTTGGTATACATTCAGAAATAAGTTCAGATAATGGATCAGCATTTGTGCAGAACGTAGCTCGAGGAATCTTATAACAGTTAAGAAGCAGACAAAGGTTGGTAAGTGTATATCATCATCAATCTCAAAGGACAGTCAAAAGAGTTAATGGGACTCTAAAAGGCAAAGCAGCACAAAGCTCAATGGCAATGATGCTTTACCACTTGCACTAATGAGTTATCGAATGCAAACTAACAGAAGCAGACATTTAACCCTGCATGAGAGGCGGACTGGTGGACTCATGCCACACCGCATTTGAGAGGACCCTATAAGGGACCTCCGCTTGAGCAGTTGCAAATGCAGTTGAAGGAATATATGAGGTGGCTAACTGCCATACATGAAGTCATCTATTTACAGGAAAAAAACAGGGTTCCTGATTCTAGTTCAGTAGCAGAGAGCCCGGTGGTGCCAGTGAACATTACATTACATTACGATCATTTGGCAGACGCTTTTATCCAAAGCGACTTACATTACCACCCTTCGCAGAGGGGGGAGCAATTGAGGATCGGTGCCTTGCTCAGGGGCACCTCGGCAGGGGCTCGAACCGGCGCCCCTCCGGTTCCCAAGCTGAAGCACTACCCATTGAGCCACTGCCTCACGCAGGTCCACATTCAGGTCCAGAGAAAGTGACGCGAAGGGCCGTACACAGGGCAACACCAACTGCTGTCCAGGTGGAGGGAAGAACTACATGGTACCATCCAAACCACTACACCACTGTCCATAGAGCTGAAGCAGACATCTAGCATTGCCACGCATGAGGACATCTATATCAACATATATGAACTTTGCACTTCCTGTATCAGTATCGGGTTGATATATGTATACTCTGTATCAGCATATTAACATGCATTTGTTACTCATGGTGTTTGCATCTGTATTGGTAAACGCAGGAACTACAATATTCCTTTAGGAAGAACTCTTGATTGTGTAAGTTTATGCTAATCTCATTTTGATCTTATTTTCAGTTAAATAGGTAATTCATTTACTCAGTAATCACAATTAAGCAATTCATATTTCAGTTTTACATTGTTGGTTTATGTTTATGATCTACACACAACTGGGCACCGCAGGCAAAATGCTGTCTTGACAAGATCTGCCAGGCTTACATTCCATTTATAACCTATTTTTATGTATGTAACCTATTTTTATGTATGTATTGTTATGGAACCACATCCAGCGCAAAAGCGTGATCGCCCATGATTAAGTTGAGAGGCAAGGGGGTCGTGAGGGAATTTTTCTAGCATATTGATGCTAGTTTTTGCCCGTCACTGGTTGTTTGGTTCCAGCTAAAATATGTATATCATCATGTTGGCTATATTGAAATCGCCAAAGGGGGAATTATGTGGAAGAAAATGTACTATATTCAGGACAATAGTATGCAAGTGAACCGTGTGTTCTTGGCAATCATTTAATATTATGTAACTGTTCAATATCAGAAAGGAAGTACACAAGTTGTTTTTAACCTTGAGTGTTTTACCAGAAACATCCATCATCAGCGAGGAAGCGACATTGTGTATTGCCAGGTCACCGTGACATGGTTACTAAGGTAGCCAGGGCCAACAATAGAACAATGGAAAGTTCTAGTTTGGGTTTGTGAGGGCTGGGGTGAGGTTCTAGGAACTCCTTGATATAAACTGATGTTGGCTCTATGAGGAGCCAGTGCCCATATTCACAATGACGTGTAAGATAGCACTCATGTGTGAATGAATAAACGAAGAAACACAGCCTCAACTGTCTCCGCAAATTGATATATAGAATTATACTATTGTATATTGTTCTTCTAAACACCTTCAAACTGCACCTAGTCACCCCATCTGAAATTCCATTGAGTGCAGTTAATGTGTCTCAAGTGATTGTAGTATAACGACACCTGTGTCTAGGAGGTCCAGTCAATGGTTCAGAAGTATTCCTGCTAGAATTACACAATACAGACAAAAGAACACTCCAAGCAACTTAGAGAAAAGATATTTAAAAAGAATAAGTCAGGGGATGGCTACAAAACCAATTCCAACTCACTGCGCATCCCCCGGAGTTCATTTGAATCCATCATCAAGAAATGGAAGGAGTATGGCCATCCTCACAAACTGAGTGACTGGGCAAGAGGGAGACTGGTGAGGGAGACCACCAAGACACCTGCGACCACTCTGAAGGACTTAAAACCTTCAGTGGCTGAGATTGGAGAGACTGTGCATGCAACTGTTGCCCGAGTTCTTCACTAGTCAAAACTGTATGGGAGAGTGGCAAAGAGAAGCCACTGTTGAAAAATCTCAAACTGGAGATCGCCCAAAGGCATGTGGGTGACTCCAAGGCCAATTTGGAGGAAGGTTATTTGATCTGATGAGACAAAAATGTAGCTTTTGGGTCATCAGATTATTCGCTCTGTTTGGCCAACACGTAAACACTGCACATCTCAACAAACACACCATCCCCAGATTGAAGCATGGTGGTGGTGGCAGCATCATGGTGTGGGATGCTTCTTGGCAGCAGGCCCTGGAAGGCTTCTAAAGATAGAGGGGAAAATGAATGCAGCAACATTTTGTGCAATACTGGAGGACATTATGACTCAGTATGCAAGAGAGCAACAACCTCGGAGAACAGCTGTTCACGCCTCTCCACACAGACTCAGTGCTGTGATTGCAGCCAAAAGTGCATGTACTAATTGGCTTGTACCTGTACTCTGCTCAATGACAATGAAGTTGAATCAAATCTAATTCACTCGTGTAGCCATACTGACACCTACTGGAAATTTCGGATATTGCTGCATAGTAATGACTGGTGATCAAAACACATCACACACACACATCATTATACCCACAGAACACAAACAAAAAATATAAAGGAACCCTCTTATTAACATTCTTTTAATGGAAATACGAATGTCTTCCCTAAACATGACATCTGCGACACGTTGAGGTCACATACATTTCTTTTGCCACCCTTTGTCCTTTTGTCACCATCCAGAGTATTATCAATTTGGGTTGATTTAATCAGTGTTACATATTGGCAACATAGACAAATCTATTCCCATGTCTGAAGAAACACTAAGCAGTGTATTGGATGCACAGCAAAATGACTTTATCCAGGGTCATGGGTGGCTTCATCACTTTCTTCTTAACACTGTAAAACGGCACCTTGTCCCCACATCTCGTCTTTAATTCATTCATAAATTTGCTCTTGGCCACACCCAGAATCGGCCTCAGCTCACACATCACCTATAATGCAAGTAAGTGTTAAAACTTGCAACGATGCTTGCTGAGTGGATAAGCCAGATACGATCGGCACGATTCAGCCCTGAAAATCCAGATGGCCAAACCAGTGACTTGGAGGAGGAGGAGGAGGAACTGCAGCTACAGATCCCATGATGATTACACACATCTCACACATTCCTCACTGCAAAAGCTTTTTCAGTAAGAATCAAGTGTCACTAAATTAATTATTAAATCAATTATTCAGCCGAGCCATCCTCACAAACTGAGTGACTGGGCAAGAGGGAGACTGGTGAGGGAGACCACCAAGACACCTACGACCTCTCTGAAGGAGTTAAAACCTTCAGTGGCTGAGATTGGAGAGACTGTGCATACAACTGTTGCCCGAGTTCTTCACTAGTCAAAGCTGTATGGGAGAGTGGCAAAGAGAAAGCCACTGTTGAAAAATCTCGAACTGGAGTTCGCCCAAAGGCATGTGGGAGACTCCAAGGTCAATTTGCAGGAAGGTGATTTGATCTGATGAGACAAAAATTTGCTTTTGGGTCATCAGATTATTCGCTCTGTTTGGCCAACACTTAAACACTGCACATCTCCACAAACACACTATCCCCACATTGCAGCATGGTGGTGTGGCAGCATCATGGTGTGGGGGGCTTCTTGACAGCAGGCCCTGGTAGGCTTGTAAAGATAGAGGGGAAAATGAATGCAGCAACATTTTGTGAAATCCTGGAGGACATTATGACTCAGTATGCAAGAGAGCTACAACCTCGGAGAAGAGCTGTTCACGCCCGATCCCGAAGCAGGCTGACAGAGCTTGAGCTTTTTTGCAAGGAAGAATGGAAAGAAATTGCAGTATCCAGACGTGCAAGCCTGATAGAGACCTCTCCACACAGACTCAGTGCTGTGATTGCAGCCAAAGGTGCATCTACTCATTGGCTTGTACCTGTACTCTGCTTAATGACAATGAAGTTGAATCAAATCTAATTCACTGGTGTAGCCTTACTGACACCTACTGGAAGTTTGCAGATATTGCTGCATAGCAATGACTAGTGATCAAAACACATCACACACAATATTAAACCCAAATAACACAAAAGAAGAATATAAAGGAACCCTCTTATTAACATTCTTTCAAAGGAAATAATATTGTCTACCCTAAACATGACATCTGCGAAAGATTGAGGTCAAAGACATTCCTTGTGTCACCCTTTGTCCTTTTGTCACCATCGAGAATATTATCAATCTAGGTTGATTTAATGGGTGTAACATATTGGCAACATACACAAATCTATTCCCATGTCTGAAGAGACACTAAGCAGTGTATTGGATACACAGCAACATGACTTCATCCAGGGTCATGGGTGGCTTCATCACTTTCTTCTAAACACTGTAAAACGGCACCTTGTCCTCCCATCTCATCTTTAATTCATTCATAAATTTGCTCTTGGCCACACCCAGAATCAGCCTCAGCTCACACATCACCTATAATGCAAGTAAGTGTTAAAACTTTGTAGGGGCATATACCAGTTCTAAGACTTGAAAATGTTCGGCCTAAATTCAGTTTAAAAGCCTGCTGCCACATGGCTGAAACATGCAGCCTTTTGTCCACTGTGGTATATTTTGCTTGTATATCTAGTATCTCAATAAGAACATATATTCATTCTACTAGGGAAGGCCTTACAGCTGACAATGGACAAAGGAAAAGTGAACTGAACCGGACAAGGAATGTAAATAGCACCTGAGGTCAGCAGTTTAAGCCTTGGGCTTAAACGGCTGGCCTATAGATAACAGTCTAAATACATATATTCATGTTAAGAGTAAAGATAAAAGTTTACATGCCAAATAAAGGCCATTATAAAATGAACTGTTGCTCCCTCAGGATGGCCACGTAGTGTTTACAGTGGTCTCAGGCGGTTTGTCAATATCCACTGAAACGGGTCTTTTCTTGAGTGACAATCAACTGTATAAATACGTCTGAAAGTCGGAGTTCGGGTGGCGACTCATTCCGGCTGCAGAGTCCCTCACAAGCGTTCCATGGTGCTTGTTATGATGCTGTACTTTGTATAATAAAACCCCATTATACAAGCAAAGACAGTGTCAGCGGAGATCCTTTCTTCCTTCATCTTCACATCATCGCAACCCAAGATTACACTAAAGATTTGGCGTCACGAATCCGGCCGTCGCCGACAACTTCCAGCACCGAGTCATCACCGGGTGAGCATTCTCTCATTTAAAACGGAGCGCTGACTCGTTCGTTGAGGCTGTTGTGTATTGCTGTCTGGTCACACCGTATAAAGAATTACATGTGTGGGTGTTCTATGATGTGTTGATGGAAGAATAAGACTCCGTTCCAAATTGGGGATTATTTGCGTTGTAAACAGCGCAAAAGGGGGGAGTAGTATAGAATTAAGAAATAGGAGAAATAAAAAGAGAGAGGATAGTAAGGATAAATACAGGATAAAGAGTTAAAAAGGAAAAGTGTAGAATAGTCTAAATTAGTAACGATAAGGTGAACTAAACAACATCATGCAAGATTAAGGAAGACTAGGCCCGTCTGTTAAACAGTAAGACATGTGTAGATTAGACACTGCGTGAAAGTTGACTTTGAGGAATAGTCATTTTTGGTTAAAAATAAAGTGAAGAAGAGATGAGTAAAGAATAAGAGTAATAAAGAGATAAGAAGTACAGAATAACAGAGAAGAAGATTTAAAGGAAAGCCGCAGATTTGGACAAAAGCCCTCTGGGAGGCGATGTTAGATGGGCCATAAAACCTGGAAAAGCTCACTAGGACAATTTCAGGTCAGTCTGGGAACTGGAGGTTGTAAAAAGAAATTCAATTGCAAGTTCCAATCGAACACTCGTTAACGAACAAGTGTCTGAAGAAGCCTCTCATTGAATATTTTCAGCCTCAAAAGGTAGCACAAATTAAACTGAGTAAATAAAGGATAAGGAGCGGCAGATAAAAGCATGCTATAGGGAAATGTATGAATGAGACTCGCGAATTTGGGAATGAATACCGGTTGTATTTTTGGATGATGTTGCATTAGTAATGCGTTTTGTAAGATTGTTTTGTGTTTTGACTGTGAGTGATTGATCTCAGGGGCAAATAGAGCTGATCTCTCTCTCTGCCGCTGCTGCGTGGGTCACTCTGGTGCGTGTGTGTGTCTCTGTGTGTTAGCTGTGTGAGAAAGGAACTGTTTGTTTAAGTGATTAATGTTGATGTGGGAGATTTTGTGTTAAAAAGACATATATAGGTTGTGATAAAGAGTAGGAGACTTAGCAATAGATATAGGGAAAGATAATTTGTGTCAACTATTGATGAATTAGAAGAAATGAAGGGGACTTTTTACTTTATAGAAGAATGAGCTTCGAATAAGAGGACAGGTATTTGATTTGGTTAAATATATATGAGCCCCTATATAGGACAGTGTTCACTTGATAAAATAAATGAGCCATCTTTGGACATTTTTAGTGATAAATTGAGTGCTGGCTATGCTGTAGTAAAAGCACTAGGAACTGGATTTGTGGTCGAGAAGGCGGAAATAGTACCACAGCCGGCATCAGCACAGCTTGCTGAACTTGTGGGGTTAACTGAAGCGTGTTTGTTAGCAGAAGGAAAGCGAGTGACAATATACACCGACTCTGCTTATGCACATAATGTATGTCATTTGTTTGGAGCGATGTGGAAGAACCGAGGGTTTAAGAAAACGGATGGTTCTCCAATACAGCATCATGCACAAATAATGAAGTTGTGAATGCTATGATGAAGCCTAGAGAAATAGCAATAGCTAAATGTGCAGCACATAAAGCGGATGCGTCAAAAATCACGCAGGGGAATAAAGCGGCTGATGAAGCTGCAAAAGTAGTCACGGGTGCAGACAAATTGGGCAAAGTTTTTCTGGTTACTCATGAAGTGGATTTGGAAGACAAAATTACGGCAAGGGATGTAATTTTGATGCAAGAAGCTGCTCCTGCAATGGATAAACAGTTGTGGCAAGATCGAGGTGCCACACAAGATTCTACGGGTCTTTGGAGAAATCATGAGGGGCTGATAATAGCACCTCCGGACCTGTTAGGTCTGATGATTCAGGAAGCACATGGGTTAGCTCATGTTGCAAGGGGAGAAGTTAGAAGAAAGATCACAAAGGAATATGGATTTTGGGCACCATGTTTGCTTGAACAGATTGATTACGTCATAGGCAGATGTACTATTTGTCTGAAAAATAATGTTCGGAAGGGTGTGATGGTTCCTCCGGGGTACATTCCAACTCCGAGGGGGCCTATGCGAGAACTAGTTATAGACTTTGTCGATATGATAAAACCAGTTGAAGGAAAGAGATATATGCTAGTTGTCGTGGACAGATTTTCACGATGGCCTGAAGCCTGGCCAACCAAGCGGAAGGACGCTCTGTCAGATGCCAAGTTCTTGTGTAGAGAGGTCATAAGCAGGAGGGGACTTCCAGATCGGATATCCTCAGACAATGGGAAGGAGTTTGTTGATAAGATTGTAGAATTGATTTTGAGTTTTAGTAAGTTCTACGAGAGGGTGATGTAATTAAAGGGGGGAAATAGAAAAAAGTGACCCTAATAAATCTGAAATAATTACATGTATTCATTTGTATTTGATGTTTTGATTTACATCTGTTGTTTGTGCAAAAGATACTTGGTGTTTTTTCTTTCCTTCCAGAAGAAGATTGGGGGAATTATAGGCTGAAAGAATTCAGATACGCAAACAAGGACAATAAGAATGGACTGAAGGACTCTGGACAAGGACACGATGATCAGATGTTCAGATTCAACATATCATCAACACTACGTTGAAGAGTCGATGATGCTGAAAAGAATGCAGTGTGTTATGTTTTTAGGTTTTGTCTAATATGAAATTGCGTGATTAATACTTAAATTGCATATTATTTTCTTGATGCTAGTGTGTAGAGTGATTTTTTCAGTTATGGGGTTAAATATATTGGGATCTCAGATGTTTTGTTTTTTTCCTCGACGTTTAGGGAAATAGGGACTAGGCAGGGAAAGGTCCATCTGAAGGTTCAATGGGTCGACCAGCCTGAATTTGGACATTGTTTTGATTTTATTTTCTGAGGCTTCCATATGTATTTGCCTAAGATATACTTTACATAGATTGTTAAATTTCCTTTAATTGGTCTGGAGTACTATATGTGGTCGCCTAGGCAGAGGGGCCGCGAGAGAATTTTCCTGTCTAGATTGTATGAGGGATATTTCAAGAAAGATGGCTGCCTGACAGGTTTTTCGATCTCGCACTCCATAAAGAAGAATTACGAATTAAGAATTGATGAAATTGATAAAGTTATGATGTAAGAAACACATGTAGGAGGAATTGGTATCTCTGTTATAATTGTATTCATGTATGCTATACTCTTTTGTTTTTCGAGACTCTGACAGAGTCCCGAAGGGGGGAATATGTGGTATATTTTGCTTGTATATCTAGTATCTCAATAAGAACATATATTTATTCTACTAGGGAAGGCCTTACAGCTGACAATGGACAAAGGAAAAGTGAACTGAACCGGACAAGGAATGTAAATAGCACCTGAGGTCAGCAGTTTAAGCCTTGGGCTTAAACGGCTGGCCTATAGATAACAGTCTAAATACATATATTCATGTTAAGAGTAAAGATAAAAGTTTACATGCCAAATAAAGGCCATTATAAAATGAACTGTTGCTCCCTCAGGATGGCCACGTAGTGTTTACAGTGGTCTCAGGCGGTTTGTCAATATCCACTGAAACGGGTCTTTTCTTGAGTGACAATCAACTGTATAAATACGTCTGAAAGTCGGAGTTCGGGAGGCGACTCATTCCGGCTGCAGAGTCCCTCACAAGCGTTCCATGGTGCTTGTTATGATGCTGTACTTTGTATAATAAAACCCCATTATACAAGCAAAGACAGTGTCAGCGGAGATCCTTCCTTCCTTCATCTTCACATCATCGCAACCCAAGATTACACTAAACCACAAAACAAGGAGACAACCTAGTGTTGTAGTTGATCAACCCCCTTTTCACACCTTGATGTGAAGATGTCAGAGAATAAGCTACCACGACCTTGGCCAGAATGTTAACTCTTGCCTGTGAGGTCATTTGCAGCATAAAAAGCCCAGCAGGCCCACTAAGAAATCCCTTCTCCCCTTCACCTCCAGCCCTTCACCTTCACCCTTCGCCTCTTCCACACAAACCTTCCACAGAAACGGCTCCTCTCCAGGAAGGCTCCCTTTATCAACTCAAGGGAGGAAAGAGACCTAAGAACTTGCCCTGGATGCTCCAATCCAGTGAACCCAGACTTCTCAGTTTTTCAGCTAATGGCCTCCAGCTCAACTCCAAGCAGAAAGGAGACGCAAGAAACTCAAGAATGTGCCCTGGATTTTCCCAATTCAGCGAACCCAAGATTCCTCTCTGTGCTACTGCTCGACTGCTCGATCTCTCTCTCTCCCTGAACAAAGGCCCAAACTTTGTTTCAGTGAACACCTTTTTCCTCTCTCTAAACCCGTGGAGATCCCCCTTTGGTTGCTCGACCTGAATCCTGATTACACCCGAGGAAAGAAGCGTTTCCTCCTGTTTTCTTCCAATTCCCCGTCGACCAACTACCAGGCCTTCCCACTGGGACCAGGAAAATCGAGGACTTGCAGACTGGCCCTATGATCAACTCATCAGCGCCTGAATCTATTTAAACCCACGTCCCAACTGGATCTTCAACACAACGGACTGCTCGACTACCTCTACGGTGAATTACCACACGGACGTAATTCCACCAAGTAAGGCTTAGACGTCTGGGTAGACAAAGAGTTAGGAAGTGATATTATGTGCATTAGATATAGGATACTATGTGTTCTTAACTAAGCTTAATATTACAAGTGTGTTCTTTAATTTTTCCTTGGTGTTAATCAACACCGATTGCATGTGCGCCGTTCTCTCTCTCCCCACTTAAGTTGCTTGGTGATATTGGTGGCTAGTAGTGTACGTAATGTGTGTTTTGTATTAACTGTTTCACCAACAGATTTTTGGACGTTGTGTTTGCGTTTGTCAAACATTGTGTGAAGTCTTTTCAGGTCAATTCATCACTGGATTCAAGTCGAGTGTAAGAAGTCCAAACCACTGGGAATAGTTCAGATTTAGGTCCGTGTGTGCTTCTGGCACAGAATTGATCGACCCTCTATTCCAGGGGTCGTCAATTAAGTTTGACCGCGGGCCAGATATTTTCCAAGCCATTACATGGCGGGCCACAACCGAAACAATAGCTAATTTAATTAATTAATATTGGGGGAGGGGTTATAATGAAAATGATAGGCGTTGTTGAAATGACAAATCAGACGCTATATCAGGGCTATAACGAGACATTCAAGCGGGCTGATGTAGGTTAAATTTGTAGACTGACCACTGGGGGCGCTATTAGTTATATGCCGACTTTTCCACTGTTGCTGTTAGGGGTCCCCACTTACCTCCTCTGAAAAAAATGACCAAAGTTTAAATTTTCTTTAAACTCATAACAATGAATCATCGTGCCCCCAGAGTGTGTGTGTGTATTTTTTGAGCTCTTTGGCTTCTTCCTTGTCCAAGATATGGGCTTTTAAAGGAATTGAATTTCGGTCAAAATTGTCAAAATGACTCCAAACTTGCACCAAAGAATCCTGGTGCCATGGGGATGTTGTGTGTGAATTTGGGGCTTTTTATGTGTTTCCTATGCCAAGATATGGCCCATCCAAAAAAAAGTCAAAGTGGATATGGGTCCCCCCTTACCTCCTCTGAAAAAAATGACCAAAATTTAAATTTTTTTTAAACTCATACCAATGAATCATCGTGCCCCCCAGAGTGTGTGTGGATTTTTTGAGCTCTTAAGCTTCCTCCTTGTCCAAGATATGGGCTTTTAAAGGAATTGGATTTCAGTCAAAATTGTCAAAATGACTCCAAACTTGCACCAAAGAATCCTGGTGCCATGGGGATGTTGTGTGTGAATTTGGGGCTTTTTGTGTGTTCCCTAGGCCAAGATATGGCCCATCCAAAAAAAAGTCAAAGTGGATAAGGGTCCCCCCTTACCTCCTCTGAAAAAAATGACCAAAATTTAATTTTTTTTTAAACTCATACCAATGAATCATCGTGCCCCCCACAGTGTGTTTGTGTATTTTTTGAGCTCTTTAGCTTCTTCCTTGTCCAAGATATGGGCTTTTTAAGGAATTGGAATTTGGACAAAATTGTCAAAATGACTCCAAACTTGCACCAAATAATCCTGGTGCCATGGGGATGTTTTGTGTGAATTTGGGGCTTTTTATGTGTTTCCTATGCAAAGATATGGCCCATCCAAAAAAAAGTCAAAGTGGATAAGGGTCCCCCCTTACCTCCCCTGAAAAAAATGACAAAAATTTAATTTTTTTTTAAACTCATACCAATGAATAATCGTGCCCCCCAGAGTGTGTTTGTGTATTTTTTGAGCTCTTTAGCTTCTTCCTTGTCCAAGATATGGGCTTTTAAAGGAATTAAATTTCAGTCAAAATTGTCAAAATGACTCCAAACTTGCACCAAAGAATCCTGGTGCCATGGGGATGTTGTGTGTGAATTTGGGGCTTTTTATGTGTTTCCTAGGCCAAGATATGGCCCATCCAAAAAAAAGTCAAAGTGGATAAGGGTCCCCCCCTTACCTCCCCTGAAAAAAATGACCAAAATTTATTTTTTTTTAAAACTCATACCAATGAATCATCTGCCCCCCAGAGTGTGTTTGTGTATATTTTGAGCTCTTTAGCTTCTTCCTTGTCCAAGATATGGGCTTTTAAAGGAATTAAATTTCGGTCAAAATTGTCAAAATGACTCCAAACTTGCACCAAAGAATCCTGGTGCCATGGGGATGTTGTGTGTGAATTTGGGGCTTTTTATGTGTTTCCTAGGCCAAGATATGGCCCATCCAAAAAAAAGTCAAAGTGGATAAGGGTCCCCCTTTACCTCCTCTGTAAAAAATAACCAAAATTTAAATTTTTTTTAAACGCATAGCAATGAATCATCGTGCCCCCCAGAGTGTGTTTGTGTATTTTTTGAGCTCTTTAGCTTCTTCCTTGTCCAAGATATGGGCTTTTAAAGGAATTGAATTTCGGTCAAAATTGTCAAAATGACTCCAAACTTGCACCAAAGAATCCTGGTGCCATGGGGATGTTGTGTGTGAATTTGCGGCTTTTTATGTGTTTTCTATGCCAAGATTTGGCCCATCCAAAATAAAGTCAAAGTGGATAAGGGTCCCCCTTTACCTCCTCTGAAAAAAATGACCAAAATTTAAATTTTCTTTAAACGCATACCAATGAATCATCGTGCACCCCAGAGTGTGTGTGTGGATTTTTTGAGCTCTTAACTTCCTCCTTGTCCGAGATATGGGCCTTTTAAGGAATTGGAATTTGGACAAAATTGTCAAAATGACTCCAAACTTGCACCAAAGAATCCTGGTGCCATGGGGATGTTGTGTGTGAATTTGGGGCTTTTTATGTGTTTCCTATGCCAAGATATGGCCCATCCAAAAAAAAGTCATAGTGGATAATGGTCCCCCCTAACCTCCTCTGAAAAAAATGACCAAAATTTAAATTTTCTTTAAACGTATACCAATGAATCATCGTGCACCCCAGAGTGTGTGTGTGGATTTTTTGAGCTCTTAAGCTTCCTCCTTGTCCAAGATATGGGCTTTTAAAGGAATTGGATTTCAGTCAAAATTGTCAAAATGACTCCAAACTTGCACCAAAGAATCCTGGTGCCATGGGGATGTTGTGTGTGAATTTGGGGCTTTTTGTGTGTTCCCTAGGCCAAGATATGGCCCATCCAAAAAAAAGTCAAAGTGGATAAGGGTCCCCCCTTACCTCCTCTGAAAAAAATGACCAAAATTTAAATTTTTTTTAAACTCATACCAATGAATCATCGTGCACCCCAGAGTGTGTTTGTGTATTTTTTGAGCTCTTTAGCTTCTTCCTTGTCCAAGATATGGGCTTTTTAAGGAATTGGAATTGGGACAAAATTGTCAAAATGACTCCAAACTTGCACCAAAGAATTCTGGTGCCATGGGGATGTTTTGTGTGAATTTGGGGCTTTTTGCGTGTTCCCTAGGCCAAGATATGGCCCATCCAAAAAAAATCAAAGTGGATAAGGGTCCCCCCTTACCTCCTCTGAAAAAAATGACCAAAATTTTAATTTTTTTTAAACTCATACCAATGAATCATCTTGCCCCCCAGAGTGTGTGTGGGTATTTTTTGAGCTCTTTAGTTTCTTCCTTGTCCAAGATTTGGGCTTTTAAAGGAATTGGATTTCAGTCAAAATTGCCAAAATGACTCCAAACGTGCACCAAAGAATCCTGGTGCCATGGGGATGTTTTGTGTGAATTTGGGGCTTTTTGTGTGTTCCCTAGGCCAAGATATGGCCCATCCAAAAAAAAGTCAAAGTGGATAAGGGTCCCCCCTTACCTCCCCTGAAAAAAATTACCAAAATTTAAATTTTTTTTAAACTCATACCAATGAATCATCGTGCCCCCCAGAGTGTGTTCGTGTATTTTTTGAGCTCTTTACCTTCTTCCTTGTCCAAGATATGGGCTTTTAAAGGAATTGAATTTCGGTCAAAATTGTCAAAATGACTCCAAACTTGCACCAAAGAATTCTGGTGCCATGGGGATGTTTTGTGTGAATTTGGGGCTTTTTGTGTGTTCCCTAGGCCAAGATACGGCCCATCCAAAAAAAAAATCAAAGTGGATAAGGGTCCCCCCTTACCTCCTCTGAAAAAAATGACCAAAATTGTAATTTTTTTTAAACTCATACCAATGAATCATCGTGCCCCCCAGAGTGTGTTTGTGTATTTTTTGAGCTCTTAAGCTTCCTCCTTGTCCAAGATATGGGCTTTTAAAGGAATTGGATTTCAGTCAAAATTGTCAAAATGACTCCAAACTTGCACCAAAGAATGCTGGTGTCATGGGGATGTTGTGTGTGAATTTGGGGCTTTTTGTGTGTTCCCTAGGCCAAGATATGGCCCATCCAAAAAAAATCAAAGTGGATAAGGGTCCCCCCTTACCTCCTCTGAAAAAAATGACCAAAATTTAAATTTTCTTTAAACTCATACCAATGAATCATCGTGCACCCCAGAGTGTGTTTGTGGATTTTTTGAGCTCTTTAGCTTCTTCCTTGTCCAAGATATGGGCTTTTTAAGGAATTGGAATTGGGACAAATTTGTCAAAATGACTCCAAACTTGCACCAAAGAATCCTGGTGCCATGGGGATGTTGTGTGTGAATTTGGGGCTTTTTATGTGTTTCCTAGGCCAAGATATGGCCCATCCAAAAAAAAGTCAAAGTGGATAAGGGTCCCCCCTTACCTCCTCTGAAAAAAATGACCAAAATTTTAATTTTCTTTAAACTCATACCAATAAATAATCGTGCCCCCCAGAGTGTGTGTGTGGATTTTTTGAGCTCTTTAGCTTCCTCCTTGTCCAAGATATGGGCTTTTAAAGGAATTGGATTTCGGTCAAAATTGTCAAAATCACTCCAAACTTGCACCAAAGAATCCTGGTGCCATGGGGATGTTTTGTGTGAATTTGGGGCTTTTTATGTGTTTCCTATGCCAAGATATGGCCCATCCAAAAAAAAGTCAAAGTGGATAAGGGTCCCCCCTTACCTCCTCTGAAAAAAATGACCAAAATTTAAATTTTCTTTAGAGGCAGTAGCTCAGTGGGTAGAGCTTCCGCTTGGGAACTGGAGGATCGCCGGTTCGAGTCCCTGCCAAGGTGCCCCTGAGCAAGGCACCGAACCCTCAATTGCTCCCCCCTCTTCGTAGGGTGGTAATGTAATGTAAATCGCTTTGGATAAAAGCGTCTGCCAAAATGCTCGTAATGTAAATGTAATGTAATGTGCACCCCAGAGTGTGTTTGTGGATTTTTTGAGCTCTTAAGCTTCCTCCTTGTCCAAGATATGGGCTTTTAAAGGAATTGAATTTCAGTCAAAATTGTCAAAATGACTCCAAACTTGCACCAAAGAATCCTGGTGCCATGGGGATGTTGTGTGTGAATTTGGGGCTTTTTGTGTGTTCACTAGGCCAAGATATGGCCCATCCAAAAAAAAAAAGTCAAAGTGGATAAGGGTCCCCCCTTACCTCCTCTGAAAAAAATGACCAAAATTTAAATTTTTTTTAAACTCATACCAATGAATCATCTTGCCCCCCAGAGTGTGTGTGGGTATTTTTTGAGCTCTTTAGTTTCTTCCTTGTCCAAGATTTGGGCTTTTAAAGGAATTGGATTTCAGTCAAAATTGCCAAAATGACTCCAAACGTGCACCAAAGAATCCTATTGCCATGGGGATGTTGTGTGTGAATTTGGGGCTTTTTGTGTGTTCCCTAGGCCAAGATATGGCCCATCCAAAAAAAAGTCAAAGTGGATAAGGGTCCCCCCTTACCTCCCCTGAAAAAAATTACCAAAATTTAAATTTTTTTTAAACTCATACCAATGAATCATCGTGCCCCCCAGAGTGTGTTTGTGTATTTTTTGAGCTCTTTACCTTCTTCCTTGTCCAAGATATGGGCTTTTAAAGGAATTGAATTTCGGTCAAAATTGTCAAAATGACTCCAAACTTGCACCAAAGAATTCTGGTGCCATGGGGATGTTTTGTGTGAATTTGGGGCTTTTTGTGTGTTCCCTAGGCCAAGATATGGCCCATCCAAACAAAAAATCAAAGTGGATAAGGGTCCCCCCTTACCTCCTCTGAAAAAAATGACCAAAATTTTAATTTTTTTAAACTCATACCAATGAATCATCGTGCCCCCCAGAGTGTGTGTGGGGATTTTTTGAGCTCTTTAGCTTCTTCCTTGTCCAAGATATGGGCTTTTAAAGGAATTGGACTTCAGTCAAAATTGTCAAAATGACTCCAAACTTGCACCAAAGAATCCTGGTGCCATGGGGATGTTGTGTGTGAATTTGGGGCTTTTTGTGTGTTCCCTAGGCCAAGATATGGCCCATCCAAAAAAAAGTCAAAGTGGATAAGGGTCCCCCCTTACCTCCTCTGAAAAAAATGACCAAAATTTGAATTTTCTATAAACTCATACCAATGAATCATCGTGCACCCCAGAGTGTGTGTGTGGATTTTTTGAGCTCTTAAGCTTCCTCCTTGTCCAAGATATGGGCTTTTAAAGGAATTGGATTTCAGTCAAAATTGTGAAAATGACTCCAAACTTGCACCAAAGAATCCTGGTGCCATGGGGATGTTGTGTGTGAATTTGGGGCTTTTTGTGTGTTCCCTAGGCCAAGATATGGCCCATCCAAAAAAAAGTCAAAGGTGATAAGGGTCCCCCCTTACCTCCTCTGAAAAAATGACCAAAATTCAAATTTTCTTTAAACTCTAACCAATGAATCATCGTGCCCCCCAGAGTGTGTGTGTGGAATTTTTTGAGCTCTTTAGCTTCTTCCTTGTCCAAGATATGGGCTTTTAAAGGAATTGGACTTCAGTCAAAATTGTCAAAATGACTCCAAACTTGCACCAAAGAATCCTGGTGCCATGGGGATGTTGTGTGTGAATTTGGGGCTTTTTGTGTGTTCCCTAGGCCAAGATATGGCCCATCCAAAAAAAAGTCAAAGTGGATAAGGGTCCCCCCTTACCTCCTCTGAAAAAAATGACCAAAATTTGAATTTTCTTTAAACTCATACCAATGAATCATCGTGCACCCCAGAGTGTGTTTGTGTATTTTTTGAGCTCTTAAGCTTCCTCCTTGTCCAAGATATGGGCTGTAAAAGGAATTGGATTTCAGTCAAAATTGTCAAAATGACTCCAAACTTGCACCAAAGAATCCTGGTGCCATGGGGATGTTGTGTGTGAATTTGGGGCCTTTGTGTGTTCCCTAGGCCAAGATATGGCCCATCCAAAAAAAAGTCAAAGTGGATAAGGGTCCCCCCTTACCTCCTCTGAAAAAAATGACCAAAATTTTAATTTTTTTTACACTCATACCAATGAATCATCGTGCACCCCAGAGTGTGTTTGTGTATTTTTTGAGCTCTTTAGCTTCTTCCTTGTCCAAGATATGGGCTTTTAAAGGAATTGGATTTCAGTCAAAATTGCCAAAATGACTCCAAACGTGCACCAAAGATACTGGTGCCATGGGGATGTTGTGTGTGAATTTGGGGCTTTTTGTGTGTTCCCTAGGCCAAGATATGGCCCATCCAAAAAAAAGTCAAAGTGGATAAGGGTCCCCCCTTACCTCCCCTGAAAAAAATGACCAAAATTTAAAAATTTCTTAAACTCATACCAATGAATCATCGTGCCCCCCAGAGTGTGTTTGTGTATTTTTTTAGCTCTTTAGCTTCTTCCTTGTCCAAGATATGGGCTTTTAAAGGAATTGAATTTCGGTCAAAATTGTCAAAATGACTCCAAACTTGCACCAAAGAATCCTGGTGCCATGGGGATGTTGTGTGTGAATTTGGGGCTTTTTATGTGTTTCCTATGCCAAGATATGGCCCATCCAAAAAAAAGTCAAAGTGGATCACCTCCTCTGAAAAAAATGACCAACATTTTGATTTTTTTAAAACTCATACCAATGAATCATCGTGCCCCCCAGAGTGTGTTTGTGTATTTTTTGAGCTCTTTAGCTTCTTCCTTGTCCAAGATATGGGCTTTTTAAGGAATTGGAATTGGGACAAAATTGTCAAAATGACTCCAAACTTGCACCAAAGAATCCTGGTGCCATGGGGATGTTTTGTGTGAATTTGGGGCTTTTTATGTGTTTCCTATGCCAAGATATGGCCCATCCAAAAAAAAGTCAAAGTGGATAAGGGTCCCCCCTTACCTCCTCTGAAAAAAATGACCAAAATTTATATTTCTTTCAACGCATATCAATGAATCATCGTGCCCCCCAGAGTGTGTTTGTGTATTTTTTGAGCTCTTAAGCTTCCTCCTTGTCCAAGATATGGGCTTTTAAAGGAATTGAATTTCGGTCAAAATGTCCAAATGACTCCAAACTTGCACCAAAGAATCCTGGTGCCATGGGGATGTTGTGTGTGAATTTGGGGCTTTTTATGTGTTTCCTATGCCAAGATATGGCCCATCCAAAAAAAAGTCAAACTGGGTAAGGGTCCCCCCTTACATCCTCTGAAAAAAATGACCACAATTTTAATTTTTTTTAAACTCATACCAATGAATCATCGTGCCCCCCAGAGTGTGTTTGTGTATTTTTTGAGCTCTTTAGCTTCTTCCTTGTCCAAGATATGGGCTTTTAAAGGAATTGAATTTCGGTCAAAATTGTCAAAATGACTCCAAACTTGCACCAAAGAATCCTGGTGCCATGGGGATGTTGTGTGTGAATTTGGGGCTTTTTGTGTGTTCTCTAGGCCAAGATATGGCCCATCCAAAAAAAAGTCAAAGTGGATAAGGGTCCCCCCTTACCTCCTCTGAAAAAAATGACCAAAATTTAAATTTTCTTTAAACTCATACCAATGAATCATCGTGCCCCCCATAGTGTGTGTGTGGATTTTTTGAGCTCTTTAGCTTCCTCTTTGTCCAAGATTTGGGCTTTTAAAGGAATTGGATTTCAGTCAAAATCGTCAAAATGACTCCAAACTTGCACCAAAGAATCCTGGTGCCATGGGGATGTTGTGTGTGAATTTGCGGCTTTTTGTGTGTTCCCTAGGCCAAGATATGGCCCATCCAAAATAAAGTCAGAGTGGATAAGGGTCCCCCCTTACCTCCTCTGAAAAAATGACCAAAATTTTAATTTTCTTTCAACTCATACCAATGAATAATCGTGCCCCCCAGAGTGTGTGTGTGGATTTTTTGAGCTCTTTAGCTTCTTCCTTGTCCAAGATATGGCTTTTAAAGGAATTGGATTTTGGTCAAAATTGTCAAAATGACTCCAAACTTGTACCAAAGAATCCTGGTGCCATGGGGATGTTGTGTGTGAATTTGGGGCTTTTTATTTGTTTCCTCGGCCAAGATATGGCCCATCCAAAATAAAGTCAAAGCGGATAAGGGTCCCCCCTTACCTCCTCTGAAAAAATGACCAAAATTTAAATTTTCTTTAAACTCATACCAATGAATCATCGTGCCCCCCAGAGTGTGTTTGTGAATTTTTTGAGCTATTTAGCTTCTTCCTTGTCCAAGATATGGGCTTTTAAAGGAATTGAATTTTGGTCAAAATTGTCAAAATGACTCCAAACTTGCACCAAAGAATCCTGGTGCCATGGGGATGTTTTGTGTGAATTTGGGGCTTGTTGTGTGTTTCCTAGGCCAAGATATGGCCCATCCAAAAAATAGTCGAAGTGGATAAGGGTCCCCCCTTACCTCCTCTGAAAAAAATGACCAAAGTTTAAATTTTCTTTAAACTCATAACAATGAATCATTGTGCCCCCCAGAGTGTGTGTGTGGATTTTTTGAGCTCTTTAGCTTCTTCCTTGTCCAAGATATGGCTTTTAAAGGAATTGGATTTTGGTCAAAATTGTCAAAATGACTCCAAACTTGTACCAAAGAATCCCGGTGCCATGGGGATGTTGTGTGTGAATTTGGGGCTTTTTATGTGTTTCCTATGCCAAGATATGGCCCATCCAAAATAAAGTCAAAGTGGATAAGGGTCCCCCCTTAACTCCTCTGAAAAAAATGACCAAAATTTTTTTTTTTTTTAAACTCATACCAATGAATCATCGTGCCCCCCAGAGTGTGTGTGTGGATTTTTTGAGCTCTTTAGCTTCTTCCTTGTCCAAGATATGGGCTTTTGAAGGAATTGGATTTTGGTCAAAATTGTCAAAATGACTCCAAACTTGTACCAAACAATCCTGGTGCCATGGGGATGTTGTGTGTGAATTTGGGGCTTGTTGTGTGTTTCCTAGGCCAAGATATGGCCCATCCAAAAAAAAGTCAAAGTGGATAAGGGTCCCCCCTTACCTCCTCTGAAAAAAATGACCAAAATTTAAATTTTTTTTAAACTCATACCAATGAATCATCTTGCCCCCCAGAGTGTGTGTGGGTATTTTTTGAGCTCTTTAGTTTCTTCCTTGTCCAAGATTTGGGCTTTTAAAGGAATTGGATTTCAGTCAAAATTGCCAAAATGACTCCAAACGTGCACCAAAGAATCCTATTGCCATGGGGATGTTGTGTGTGAATTTGGGGCTTTTTGTGTGTTCCCTAGGCCAAGATATGGCCCATCCAAAAAAAAGTCAAAGTGGATAAGGGTCCCCCCTTACCTCCCCTGAAAAAAATTACCAAAATTGAAATTTTTTTTAAACTCATACCAATGAATCATCGTGCCCCCCAGAGTGTGTTTGTGTATTTTTTGAGCTCTTTACCTTCTTCCTTGTCCAAGATATGGGCTTTTAAAGGAATTGAATTTCGGTCAAAATTGTCAAAATGACTCCAAACTTGCACCAAAGAATTCTGGTGCCATGGGAATGTTTTGTGTGAATTTGGGGCTTTTTGTGTGTTCCCTAGGCCAAGATATGGCCCATCCAAACAAAAAATCAAAGTGGATAAGGGTCCCCCCTTACCTCCTCTGAAAAAAATGACCAAAATTTTAATTTTTTTAAACTCATACCAATGAATCATCGTGCCCCCCAGAGTGTGTGTGGGTATTTTTTGAGCTCTTTAGTTTCTTCCTTGTCCAAGATATGGGCTTTTTAAGGAATTGGAATTGGGAAAAAATTGTCAAAATGACTCCAAACTTGCACCAAAGAATTCTGGTTCCATGGGGATGTTTTGTGTGAATTTGGGGCTTTTTGTGTGTTCCCTAGGCCAAGATATGGCCCATCCAAAAAAAAAATCAAAGTGGATAAGGGTCCCCCCTTACCTCCTCTGAAAAAAATGACCAAAATTGTAATTTTTTTTAAACTCATACCAATGAATCATCGTGCCCCCCAGAGTGTGTGTGGGTATTTTTTGAGCTCTTTAGTTTCTTCCTTGTCCAAGATTTGGGCTTTTTAAGGAATTGGATTTCAGTCAAAATTGCCAAAATGACTCCAAACATGCACCAAAGAATCCTGGTGCCATGGGGATGTTGTGTGTGAATTTGGGGCTTTTTGTGTGTTCCCTAGGCCAAGATATGGCCCATCCAAAAAAAAGTCAAAGTGGATAAGGGTCCCCCCTTACCTCCCCTGAAAAAAATTACCAAAATTTAAATTTTTTTTAAACGCAAACCAATGAATCATCGTGCCCCCCAGAGTGTGTTTGTGGATTTTTTGAGCTCTTTAGCTTCTTCCTTGTCCAAGATATGGGCTTTTAAAGGAATTGAATTTCGGTCAAAATTGTCAAAATGACTCCAAACTTGCACCAAAGAATCCTGGTGCCATGGGGATGTTGTGTGTGAATTTGGGGCTTTTTGTGTGTTCCCTAGGCCAAGATATGGCCCATCCAAAAAAAAGTCAAAGTGGATAAGGGTCCCCCCTTACCTCCTCTGAAAAAATGACCAAAATTTAAATTTTCTTTAAACTCTTACCAATGAATCATCGTGCCCCCCAGAGTGTGTGTGGGGATTTTTTGAGCTCTTTAGCTTCTTCCTTGTCCAAGATATGGGCTTTTAAAGGAATTGGACTTCAGTCAAAATTGTCAAAATGACTCCAAACTTGCACCAAAGAATCCTGGTGCCATGGGGATGTTGTGTGTGAATTTGGGGCTTTTTGTGTGTTCCCTAGGCCAAGATATGGCCCATCCAAAAAAAAGTCAAAGTGGATAAGGGTCCCCCCTTACCTCCTCTGAAAAAAATGACCAAAATTTGAATTTTCTTTAAACTCATACCAATGAATCATCGTGCACCCCAGAGTGTGTGTGTGGATTTTTTGAGCTCTTAAGCTTCCTCCTTGTCCAAGATATGGGCTTTTAAAGGAATTGGATTTCAGTCAAAATTGTGAAAATGACTCCAAACTTGCACCAAAGAATCCTGGTGCCATGGGGATGTTGTGTGTGAATTTGGGGCTTTTTGTGTGTTCCCTAGGCCAAGATATGGCCCATCCAAAAAAAAGTCAAAGGTGATAAGGGTCCCCCCTTACCTCCTCTGAAAAAATGACCAAAATTCAAATTTTCTTTAAACTCTAACCAATGAATCATCGTGCCCCCCAGAGTGTGTGTGTGGAATTTTTTGAGCTCTTTAGCTTCTTCCTTGTCCAAGATATGGGCTTTTAAAGGAATTGGACTTCAGTCAAAATTGTCAAAATGACTCCAAACTTGCACCAAAGAATCCTGGTGCCATGGGGATGTTGTGTGTGAATTTGGGGCTTTTTGTGTGTTCCCTAGGCCAAGATATGGCCCATCCAAAAAAAAGTCAAAGTGGATAAGGGTCCCCCCTTACCTCCTCTGAAAAAAATGACCAAAATTTGAATTTTCTTTAAACTCATACCAATGAATCATCGTGCACCCCAGAGTGTGTTTGTGTATTTTTTGAGCTCTTAAGCTTCCTCCTTGTCCAAGATATGGGCTGTAAAAGGAATTGGATTTCGGTCAAAATTGTCAAAATGACTCCAAACTTGCACCAAAGAATCCTGGTGCCATGGGGATGTTGTGTGTGAATTTGGGGCCTTTGTGTGTTCCCTAGGCCAAGATATGGCCCATCCAAAAAAAAGTCAAAGTGGATAAGGGTCCCCCCTTACCTCCTCTGAAAAAAATGACCAAAATTTTAATTTTTTTTACACTCATACCAATGAATCATCGTGCACCCCAGAGTGTGTTTGTGTATTTTTTGAGCTCTTTAGCTTCTTCCTTGTCCAAGATATGGGCTTTTAAAGGAATTGGATTTCAGTCAAAATTGCCAAAATGACTCCAAACGTGCACCAAAGATACTGGTGCCATGGGGATGTTGTGTGTGAATTTGGGGCTTTTTGTGTGTTCCCTAGGCCAAGATATGGCCCATCCAAAAAAAAGGCAAAGTGGATAAGGGTCCCCCCTTACCTCCCCTGAAAAAAATGACCAAAATTAAAAAATTTCTTAAACTCATACCAATGAATCATCGTGCCCCCCAGTGTGTGTTTGTGTATTTTTTGAGCTCTTTAGCTTCTTCCTTGTCCAAGATATGGGCTTTTAAAGGAATTGAATTTCGGTCAAAATTGTCAAAATGACTCCAAACTTGCACCAAAGAATCCTGGTGCCATGGGGATGTTGTGTGTGAATTTGGGGCTTTTTATGTGTTTCCTATGCCAAGATATGGCCCATCCAAAAAAAAGTCAAAGTGGATCACCTCCTCTGAAAAAAATGACCAACATTTTGATTTTTTTAAAACTCATACCAATGAATCATCGTGCCCCCCAGAGTGTGTTTGTGTATTTTTTGAGCTCTTTAGCTTCTTCCTTGTCCAAGATATGGGCTTTTTAAGGAATTGGAATTTGGACAAAATTGTCAAAATGACTCCAAACTTGCACCAAAGAATCCTGGTGCCATGGGGATGTTTTGTGTGAATTTGGGGCTTTTTATGTGTTTCCTATGCCAAGATATGGCCCATCCAAAAAAAAGTCAAAGTGGATAAGGGTCCCCCCTTACCTCCTCTGAAAAAAATGACCAAAATTTATATTTCTTTCAACGCATATCAATGAATCATCGTGCCCCCCAGAGTGTGTTTGTGTATTTTTTGAGCTCTTAAGCTTCCTCCTTGTCCAAGATATGGGCTTTTAAAGGAATTGAATTTCGGTCAAAATGTCCAAATGACTCCAAACTTGCACCAAAGAATCCTGGTGCCATGGGGATGTTGTGTGTGAATTTGGGGCTTTTTATGTGTTTCCTATGCCAAGATATGGCCCATCCAAAAAAAAGTCAAAGTGGATAAGGGTCCCCCCTTACCTCCTCTGAAAAAAATGACCAAAATTTATATTTCTTTCAACGCATATCAATGAATCATCGTGCCCCCCAGAGTGTGTTTGTGTATTTTTTGAGCTCTTAAGCTTCCTCCTTGTCCAAGATATGGGCTTTTAAAGGAATTGAATTTCGGTCAAAATGTCCAAATGACTCCAAACTTGCACCAAAGAATCCTGGTGCCATGGGGATGTTGTGTGTGAATTTGGGGCTTTTTATGTGTTTCCTATGCCAAGATATGGCCCATCCAAAAAAAAGTCAAAGTGGATAAGGGTCCCCCCTTACATCCTCTGAAAAAAATGACCACAATTTTAATTTTTTTTAAACTCATACCAATGAATCATCGTGCCCCCCAGAGTGTGTTTGTGTATTTTTTGAGCTCTTTAGCTTCTTCCTTGTCCAAGATATGGGCTTTTAAAGGAATTGAATTTCGGTCAAAATTGTCAAAATGACTCCAAACTTGCACCAAAGAATCCTGGTGCCATGGGGATGTTGTGTGTGAATTTGGGGCTTTTTGTGTGTTCTCTAGGCCAAGATATGGCCCATCCAAAAAAAAGTCAAAGTGGATAAGGGTCCCCCCTTACCTCCTCTGAAAAAAATGACCAAAATTTAAATTTTCTTTAAACTCATACCAATGAATCATCGTGCCCCCCAGAGTGTGTTTGTGTATTTTTTTTTAGCTCTTTAGCTTCTTCCTTGTCCAAGATATGGGCTTTTTAAGGAATTGGAAATGGGACAAAATTGTCAAAATGACTCCAAACTTGCACCAAAGAATCCTGGAGCCATGGGGATGTTGTGTGTGAATTTGGGGCTTTTTATGTGTTTCCTATGCCAAGATATGGCCCATCCAAAAAAAAGTCAAAGTGGATAAGGGTCCCCCCTTACCTCCTCTGAAAAAAATGACCAAAATTTATATTTCTTCAAACGCATATCAATGAATCATCGTGCCCCCCAGAGTGTGTTTGTGTATTTTTTGAGCTCTTAAGCTTCCTCCTTGTCCAAGATATGGGCTTTTAAAGGAATTGGATTTCGGTCAAAATGGTCAAAATGACTCCAAACTTGCACCAAAGAATCCTGGTGCCATGGGGATGTTGTGTGTGAATTTGGGGCTTTTTATGTGTTTCCTATGCCAAGATATGGCCCATCCAAAAAAAAGTCAAAGTGGATAAGGGTCCCCCCTTACGTCCTCTGAAAAAAATGACCAAAGTTTAAATTTTCCTTAAACTCATACCAATGAATCATCGTGCCCCCCAGAGTGTGTGTGTGGATTTTTTGAGATCTTTAGCTTCTTCCTTGTCCAAGATATGGGCTTTTAAAGGAATTGGATTTCAGTCAAAATTGTCAAAATGACTCCAAACTTGCACCAAAGAATCCTGGTGCCATGGGGATGTTGTGTGTGAATTTGCGGCTTTTTATGTGTTTTCTATGCCAAGATTTGGCCCATCCAAAAAAAAGTCAAAGTGGATAAGGGTCCCCCCTTACCTCCTCTGAAAAAAATGACCAAAATTTAAATTTTCTTTAAACTCATACCAATAAATCATCGTGCCCCCCAGAGTGTGTTTGTGTATTTTTTGAGCTCTTAAGTTTCTCCCTTGTCCAAGATATGGGCTTTTTAAGGAATTGGATTTCGGTCAAAATTGTCAAAATGACTCCAACCTTGTACAAAAGAATTCTGGTGCCATGGGGATGTTGTGTGTGAATTTGGGGCTTGTTGTGTGTTTCCTAGGCCAAGATATGGCCCATCCATAAAAAAGTCAAAGTGGATAAGGGTCCCCCCTTACCTCCTCTGAAAACAATTACCAAAATTTAAATTTTCTTTAAACTCATACCAATGAATCATCGTGCCCCCCAGAGTGTGTGTGTGGATTTTTTGACCTCTTTAGCATCTTCCTTGTCCAAGATATGGGCTTTTGAAGGAATTGGAGTTCAGTCAAAATTGTCAAAATGACTCCAAACTTGTACAAAAGAATCCTGGTGCCATGGGGATGTTGTGTGTGAATTTGGGGCTTTTTGTGTGTTCCCTAGGCCAAGATATTGCCCATCCAAAAAAAAGTCAAAGTGGATAAGGGTCCCCCCTTACCTCCTCATAAAAAAATGACCAAAATTAAAATTTTCTTTAAACGCATACCAATGAATCATCGTGCACCCCAGAGTGTGTGTGTGGATTTTTTGAGCTCTTTAGCTTCTTCCTTGTCCAAGATATGGGCTTTTAAAGGAATTGGATTTCGGTCAAAATTGTCAAAATGACTCCAAACTTGCACCAAAGAATCCTGGTGCCATGGGGATGTTGTGTGTGAATTTGCGTCTTTTTATGTGTTTTCTATGCCAAGATTTGGCACATCCAAAAAAAAGTCAAAGTGGATAAGGGTCCCCCCTTACCTCCTCTGAAAAAAATGACCAAAATTTAAATTTTCTTTAAACTCATACCAATAAATCATCGTGCCCCCCAGAGTGTGTGTGTGGATTTTTTGAGCTCTTTAGCTTCTTCCTTGTCCAAGATATGGGCTTTTTAAGGAATTGGAATTTGGACAAAATTGTCAAAATGACTCCAAACTTGCACCAAAGAATCCTGGTGCCATGGGGATGTTGTGTGTGAATTTGGGGCTTTTTATGTGTTTCCTATGCCAAGATATGGCCCATCCAAAAAAAAGTCAAAGTGGATAAGGGTCCCCCCTTACCTCCTCTGAAAAAAATTACCAAAATTTAATTTTTTTTAAACTCATACCAATGAATCATCGTGCCCCCCAGAGTGTGTTTGTGTATTTTTTTAGCTCTTTAGCTTCTTCCTTGTCCAAGATATGGGCTTTTTAAGGAATTGGAATTTGGACTAAGTTGTCAAAATGACTCCAAACTTGCACCAAAGAATCCTGGTGCCATGGGGATGTTTTGTGTGAATTTGGGGCTTTTTGTGTGTTCCCTAGGCCAAGATATGGCCCATCCAAAAAAAAAATCAAAGTGGATAAGGGTCCCCCCTTCCCTCCTCTGAAAAAAATCACCAACATTTTAATTTTCTTTAAACTCATACCAATGAATCATCGTGCCCCCCAGAGTGTGTTTGGGGATTTTTTGAGCTCTTAAGCTTCTTCCTTGTCCAAGATATGGGCTTTTAAAGGAATTGGATTTCAGTCAAAATTGTCAAAATGACTCCAAACTTGCACCAAAGAATCCTGGTGCCATGGGGATGTTGTGTGTGAATTTGGGGCTTTTTATGTGTTTCCTATGCCAAGATATGGCCCATCCAAAAAAAAGTCAAAGTGGATAAGGGTCCCCCCTTACCTCCTCTGAAAAAAATGACCAAAATTTAAATTTTCTTTAAACGCATACCAATGAATCATCGTGCAACCCAGACTGTGTGTGTGGATTTTTTGAGCTCTTAAGCTTCCTCCTTGTCCAAGATATGGGATTTTAAAGGAATTGGATTTCAGTCAAAATTGTCAAAATGACTCCAAACTTGCACCAAAGAATCCTGGTGCCATGGGGATGTTGTGTGTGAATTTGGGGCTTTTTATGTGTTTCCTATGCCAAGATATGGCCAATCCAAAAAAAAAGTCAAAGTGGATAAGGGTCCCCCCTTACCTCCTCTGAAAAAAATGACCAAAATTTAAATTTTCTTTAAACGCATACCAATGAATCATCGTGCAACCCAGACTGTGTGTGTGGATTTTTTGAGCTCTTAAGCTTCCTCCTTGTCCAAGATATGGGATTTTAAAGGAATTGGATTTCAGTCAAAATTGTCAAAATGACTCCAAACTTGCACCAAAGAATCCTGGTGCCATGGGGATGTTTTGTGTGAATTTGGGGCTTTTTATGTGTTTCCTATGCCAAGATATGGCCCATCCAATAAAAAGTCAAAGTGGATAAAGGTCCCCCCTTACCTCCTCTGAAAAAAATGAGCAAAATTTAAATTTTCTTTAAACTCATACCAATGAATCATTGTGCCCCCCAGAGTGTGTTTGTGTATTTTTTGAGCTCTTTAGCTTCTTCCTTGTCCAAGATATGGGCTTTTTAAGGAATTGGAATTGGGACTAAATTGTCAAAATGACTCCAAACTTGCACCAAAGAATCCTGGTGCCATGGGGATGTTGTGTGTGAATTTGGGGCTTTTTATGTGTTTCCTATGCCAAGATATGGCCAATCCAAAAAAAAAGTCAAAGTGGATAAGGGTCCCCCCTTACCTCCTCTGAAAAAAATGACCAAAATTTAAATTTTCTTTAAACGCATACCAATGAATCATCGTGCAACCCAGACTGTGTGTGTGGATTTTTTGAGCTCTTAAGCTTCCTCCTTGTCCAAGATATGGGATTTTAAAGGAATTGGATTTCAGTCAAAATTGTCAAAATGACTCCAAACTTGCACCAAAGAATCCTGGTGCCATGGGGATGTTTTGTGTGAATTTGGGGCTTTTTATGTGTTTCCTATGCCAAGATATGGCCCATCCAAAAAAAAGTCAAAGTGGATAAAGGTCCCCCCTTACCTCCTCTGAAAAAAATGACCAAAATTTAAATTTTCTTTAAACTCATACCAATGAATCATCGTGCCCCCCAGAGTGTGTTTGTGTATTTTTTGAGCTCTTTAGCTTCTTCCTTGTCCAAGATATGGGCTTTTTAAGGAATTGGAATTGGGACTAAATTGTCAAAATGACTCCAAACTTGCACCAAAGAATCCTGGTGCCATGGGGATGTTTTGTGTGAATTTGGGGCTTTTTATGTGTTTCCTATGCCAAGATATGGCCCATCCAAAAAAAAGTCAAAGTGGATAAGGGTCCCCCCTTACCTCCTCTGAAAAAAATTACCAAAATTATAATTTTCTTTAAACTCATACCAATGAATCATCGTGCCCCCCAGAGTGTGTGTGGGTATTTTTTGAGCTCTTTAGTTTCTTCCTTGTCCAAGATTTGGGCTTTTAAAGGAATTGGATTTCAGTCAAAATTGCCAAAATGACTCCAAACGTGCACTAAAGAATCCTGGTGCCATGGGGATGTTGTGTGTGAATTTGGGGCTTTTTGTGTGTTCCCTAGGCCAAGATATGGCCCATCCAAAAAAGAGTCAAAGTTCCCCCCTTACCTCCTCTGAAAAAAATGACCAAAATTTAAATTTTCTTTAAACTCATACCAATGAATCATCGTGCAACCCAGACTGTGTGTGTGGATTTTTTGAGCTCTTAAGCTTCCTCCTTGTCCAAGATATGGGATTTTAAAGGAATTGGATTTCAGTCAAAATTGTCAAAATGACTCCAAACTTGCACCAAAGAATCCTGGTGCCATGGGGATGTTGTGTGTGAATTTGGGGCTTTTTATGTGTTTCCTATGCCAAGATATGGCCAATCCAAAAAAAAAGTCAAAGTGGATAAGGGTCCCCCCTTACCTCCTCTGAAAAAAATGACCAAAATTTAAATTTTCTTTAAACTCATACCAATGAATCATCGTGCAACCCAGACTGTGTGTGTGGATTTTTTGAGCTCTTAAGCTTCCTCCTTGTCCAAGATATGGGATTTTAAAGGAATTGGATTTCAGTCAAAATTGTCAAAATGACTCCAAACTTGCACCAAAGAATCCTGGTGCCATGGGGATGTTTTGTGTGAATTTGGGGCTTTTTATGTGTTTCCTATGCCAAGATATGGCCCATCCAAAAAAAAGTCAAAGTGGATAAAGGTACCCCCTTACCTCCTCTGAAAAAAATGACCAAAATTTAAATTTTCTTTAAACTCATACCAATGAATCATCGTGCCCCCCAGAGTGTGTTTGTGTATTTTTTGAGCTCTTTAGCTTCTTCCTTGTCCAAGATATGGGCTTTTTAAGGAATTGGAATTGGGACTAAATTGTCAAAATGACTCCAAACTTGCACCAAAGAATCCTGGTGCCATGGGGATGTTTTGTGTGAATTTGGGGCTTTTTATGTGTTTCCTATGCCAAGATATGGCCCATCCAAAAAAAAGTCAAAGTGGATAAGGGTCCCCCCTTACCTCCTCTGAAAAAAATTACCAAAATTATAATTTTCTTTAAACTCATACCAATGAATCATCGTGCCCCCCAGAGTGTGTGTGGGTATTTTTTGAGCTCTTTAGTTTCTTCCTTGTCCAAGATTTGGGCTTTTAAAGGAATTGGATTTCAGTCAAAATTGCCAAAATGACTCCAAACGTGCACTAAAGAATCCTGGTGCCATGGGGATGTTGTGTGTGAATTTGGGGCTTTTTGTGTGTTCCCTAGGCCAAGATATGGCCCATCCAAAAAAGAGTCAAAGTTCCCCCCTTACCTCCTCTGAAAAAAATGACCAAAATTTAAATTTTCTTTAAACTCATACCAATGAATCATCGTGCCCCCCAGAGTGTGTGTGTGGATTTTATGAGCTCTTTAGCTTCTTCCTTCTCCAAGATATGGGCTTTTGAAGGAATTGGATTTCGGTCAAAATTGTCAAAATGACTCCAAACTTGCACCAAAGAATCCTGGTGCCATGGGGATGTTGTGTGTGAATTTGGGGCTTGTTGTGTGTTTCCTAGGCCAAGATATGGCCCATCCAAAAAAAAGTCAAAGTGGATAAGGGTCCCCCCTTACCTCCTCTAAAAAAAATGACCAAAATTTAAATTTTCTTTAAACTAATACCAATGAATCATCGTGCCCCCCAGAGTGTGTGTGTGGATTTTTTGAGCTCTTTAGCTTCTTCCTTGTCCAAGATATGGGCTTTTTAAGGAATTGGAAATGGGACAAAATTGTCAAAATGACTCCAAACTTGCACCAAAGAATCCTGGAGCCATGGGGATGTTGTGTGTGAATTTGGGGCTTTTTATGTGTTTCCTATGCCAAGATATGGCCCATCCAAAAAAAAGTCAAAGTGGATAAGGGTCCCCCCTTACCTCCTCTGAAAAAAATGACCAAAATTTATATTTCTTCAAACGCATATCAATGAATCATCGTGCCCCCCAGAGTGTGTTTGTGTATTTTTTGAGCTCTTAAGCTTCCTCCTTGTCCAAGATATGGGCTTTTAAAGGAATTGGATTTCGGTCAAAATTGTCAAAATGACTCCAAACTTGCACCAAAGAATCCTGGTGCCATGGGGATGTTGTGTGTGAATTTGCGGCTTTTTATGTGTTTTCTATGCCAAGATTTGGCCCATCCAAAAAAAAGTCAAAGTGGATAAGGGTCCCCCCTTACCTCCTCTGAAAAAAATAACCAAAATTTAAATTTTCTTTAAACTCATACCAATAAATCATCGTGCCCCCCAGAGTGTGTTTGTGTATTTTTTGAGCTCTTTAGTTTCTTCCTTGTCCAAGATATGGGCTTTTTAAGGAATTGGATTTCGGTCAAAATTGTCAAAATGACTCCAAACTTGTACAAAAGAATTCTGGTGCCATGGGGATGTTGTGTGTGAATTTGGGGCTTGTTGTGTGTTTCCTAGGCCAAGATATGGCCCATCCATAAAAAAGTCAAAGTGGATAAGGGTCCCCCCTTATCTCCTCTGAAAAAAATTACCAAAATTTAAATTTTCTTTAAACTCATACCGATGAATCATCGTGCCCCCCAGAGTGTGTTTGTGGATTTTTTGAGCTCTTTAGCTTCTTCCTTGTCCAAGATATGGGCTTTTTAAGGAATTGGATTTCGGTCAAAATTGTCAAAATGACTCCAAACTTGTACAAAAGAATCCTGGTGCCATGGGGATGTTGTGTGTGAATTTGCGACTTTTTATGTGTTTTCTATGCCAAGATTTGGCCCATCCAAAAAAAAGTCAAAGTGGATAAGGGTCCCCCCTTACCTCCTCTGAAAAAAATGACCAAAATTTAAATTTTCTTTAAACTCATACCAATAAATCATCGTGCCCCCCAGAGTGTGTTTGTGTATTTTTTGAGCTCTTTAGTTTCTTCCTTGTCCAAGATATGGGCTTTTTAAGGAATTGGATTTCGGTCAAAATTGTCAAAATGACTCCAAACTTGTACAAAAGAATCCTGGTGCCATGGGGATGTTGTGTGTGAATTTGGGGCTTGTTGTGTGTTTCCTAGGCCAAGATATGGCCCATCCATAAAAAAGTCAAAGTGGATAAGGGTCCCCCCTTATCTCCTCTGAAAAAAATTACCAAAATTTAAATTTTCTTTAAACTCATACCGATGAATCATCGTGCCCCCCAGAGTGTGTTTGTGGATTTTTTGAGCTCTTTAGCTTCTTCCTTGTCCAAGATATGGGCTTTTAAAGGAATTGGATTTCAGTCAAAATTGTCAAAATGACTCCAAACTTGCACCAAAGAATCCTGGTGCCATGGGGATGTTGTGTGTGAATTTTGGGCTTTTTGTGTGTTCCCTAGGCCAAGATAAGGCCCATCCAAAAAAAGTCAAAGTGGATAAGGGTCCCCCCTTACCTCCTCATAAAAAAATGACCAAAATTTAAATTTTCTTTAAACGCATACCAATGAATCATCGTGCACCCCAGAGTGTGTGTGTGGATTTTTTGAGCTCTTTAGCTTCTTCCTTGTCCAAGATATGGGCTTTTAAAGGAATTGGATTTCGGTCAAAATTGTCAAAATGACTCCAAACTTGCACCAAAGAATCCTGGTGCCATGGGGATGTTGTGTGTGAATTTGCGGCTATTTATGTGTTTTCTATGCCAAGATTTGGCCCATCCAAAAAAAAGTCAAAGTGGATAAGGGTCCCCCCTTACCTCCTCTGAAAAAAATGACCAAAATTTAAATTTTCTTTAAACTCATACCAATAAATCATCGTGCCCCCCAGAGTGTGTTTGTGTATTTTTTGAGCTCTTTAGCTTCTTCCTTGTCCAAGATATGGGCTTTTTAAGGAATTGGAATTGGGACTAAATTGTCAAAATGACTCCAAACTTGCACCAAAGAATCCTGGTGCCATGGGGATGTTTTGTGTGAATTTGGGGCTTTTTATGTGTTTCCTATGCCAAGATATGGCCCATCCAAAAAAAAGTCAAAGTGGATAAGGGTCCCCCCTTACCTCCTCTGAAAAAAATTACCAAAATTATAATTTTCTTTAAACTCATACCAATGAATCATCGTGCCCCCCAGAGTGTGTGTGGGTATTTTTTGAGCTCTTTAGTTTCTTCCTTGTCCAAGATTTGGGCTTTTAAAGGAATTGGATTTCAGTCAAAATTGCCAAAATGACTCCAAACGTGCACTAAAGAATCCTGGTGCCATGGGGATGTTGTGTGTGAATTTGGGGCTTTTTGTGTGTTCCCTAGGCCAAGATATGGCCCATCCAAAAAAGAGTCAAAGTTCCCCCCTTACCTCCTCTGAAAAAAATGACCAAAATTTAAATTTTCTTTAGACTCATACCAATGAATCATCGTGCCCCCCAGAGTGTGTGTGTGGATTTTTTGAGCTCTTTAGCTTCTTCCTTGTCCAAGATATGGGCTTTTGAAGGAATTGGAATTGGGACAAAATTGTCAAAATGACTCCAAACTTGCACCAAAGAATCCTGGTGCCATGGGGATGTTGTGTGTGAATTTGGGGCTTGTTGTGTGTGTCCTAGGCCAAGATATGGCCCATCCAAAAAAAAGTCAAAGTGGATAAGGGTCCCCCCTTACCTCCTCTGAAAAAATGACCAAAATTTTAATTTTTTTGAAACTCATACCAATGAATCATCGTGCCCCCCAGAGTGTGTGTGTGAATTTTTTGAGCTCTTTAGCTTCTTCCTTGTCCAAGATATGGGCTTTTTAAGGAATTGGATTTCAGTCAAAATTGTCAAAATGACTCCAAACTTGCACCAAAGAATCCTGGTGCCATGGGGATGTTGTGTATGAATTTGGGGCTTGTTGTGTGTGTCCTAGGCCAAGATATGGCCCATCCAAAAAAAAGTCAAAGTGGATAAGTGTCCCCCCTTACCTCCTCTGAAAAAATGACCAAAATTTTAATTTTCTTGAAACTCATACCAATGAATCATCGTGCCCCCCAGAGTGTGTGTGTGAATTTTTTGAGCTCTTTAGCTTCTTCCTTGTCCAAGATATGGGCTTTTTAAGGAATTGGATTTCGGTCAAAATTGTCAAAATGACTCCAAACTTGCACCAAAGAATCCTGGTGCTATGGGGATGTTGTGTATGAATTTTGGGCTTTTTGTGTGTTCCCTAGGCCAAGATATGGCCCATCCAAAAAAAAGTCAAAGTGGATAAGGGTCCCCCCTTACCTCCTCATAAAAAAATGACCAAAATTTAAATTTTCTTTAAACGCATACCAATGAATCATCGTGCACCCCAGAGTGTGTGTGTGGATTTTTTGAGCTCTTTAGCTTCTTCCTTGTCCAAGATATGGGCTTTTAAAGGAATTGGATTTCGGTCAAAATTGTCAAAATGACTCCAAACTTGCACCAAAGAATCCTGGTGCCATGGGGATGTTGTGTGTGAATTTGCGGCTTTTTATGTGTTTTCTATGCCAAGATTTGGCCCATCCAAAAAAAAGTCAAAGTGGATAAGGGTCCCCCCTTACCTCCTCTGAAAAAAATGACCAAAATTTAAATTTTCTTTAAACTCATACCAATAAATCATCGTGCCCCCCAGAGTGTGTTTGTGTATTTTTTGAGCTCTTTAGTTTCTTCCTTGTCCAAGATATGGGCTTTTTAAGGAATTGGATTTCGGTCAAAATTGTCAAAATGACTCCAAACTTGTACAAAAGAATTCTGGTGCCATGGGGATGTTGTGTGTGAATTTGGGGCTTGTTGTGTGTTTCCTAGGCCAAGATATGGCCCATCCATAAAAAAGTCAAAGTGGATAAGGGTCCCCCCTTATCTCCTCTGAAAAAAATTACCAAAATTTAAATTTTCTTTAAACTCATACCGATGAATCATCGTGCCCCCCAGAGTGTGTTTGTGGATTTTTTGAGCTCTTTAGCTTCTTCCTTGTCCAAGATATGGGCTTTTAAAGGAATTGGATTTCAGTCAAAATTGTCAAAATGACTCCAAACTTGCACCAAAGAATCCTGGTGCCATGGGGATGTTGTGTGTGAATTTTGGGCTTTTTGTGTGTTCCCTAGGCCAAGATATGGCCCATCCAAAAAAAAGTCAAAGTGGATAAGGGTCCCCCCTTACCTCCTCATAAAAAAATGACCAAAATTTAAATTTTCTTTAAACGCATACCAATGAATCATCGTGCACCCCAGAGTGTGTGTGTGGATTTTTTGAGCTCTTTAGCTTCTTCCTTGTCCAAGATATGGGCTTTTAAAGGAATTGGATTTCAGTCAAAATTGTCAAAATGACTCCAAACTTGCACCAAAGAATCCTGGTGCCATGGGGATGTTGTGTGTGAATTTGGGGCTTTTTATGTGTTTCCTATGCCAAGATATGGCCCATCCAAAAAAAAGTCAAAGTGGATAAGGGTCCCCCCTTACCTCCTCTGAAAAAAATTACCAAAATTATAATTTTCTTTAAACTCATACCAATGAATCATCGTGCCCCCCAGAGTGTGTGTGGGTATTTTTTGAGCTCTTTAGTTTCTTCCTTGTCCAAGATTTGGGCTTTTAAAGGAATTGGATTTCAGTCAAAATTGCCAAAATGACTCCAAACGTGCACTAAAGAATCCTGGTGCCATGGGGATGTTGTGTGTGAATTTGGGGCTTTTTGTGTGTTCCCTAGGCCAAGATATGGCCCATCCAAAAAAGAGTCAAAGTTCCCCCCTTACCTCCTCTGAAAAAAATGACCAAAATTTAAATTTTCTTTAGACTCATACCAATGAATCATCGTGCCCCCCAGAGTGTGTGTGTGGATTTGTTGAGCTCTTTAGCTTCTTCCTTGTCCAAGATATGGGCTTTTGAAGGAATTGGAATTGGGACAAAATTGTCAAAATGACTCTAAACTTGCACCAAAGAATCCTGGTGCCATGGGGATGTTGTGTGTGAATTTGGGGCTTGTTGTGTGTGTCCTAGGCCAAGATATGGCCCATCCAAAAAAAAGTCAAAGTGGATAAGGGTCCCCCCTTACCTCCTCTGAAAAAATGACCAAAATTTTAATTTTTTTGAAACTCATACCAATGAATCATCGTGCCCCCCAGAGTGTGTGTGTGAATTTTTTGAGCTCTTTAGCTTCTTCCTTGTCCAAGATATGGGCTTTTTAAGGAATTGGATTTCAGTCAAAATTGTCAAAATGACTCCAAACTTGCACCAAAGAATCCTGGTGCCATGGGGATGTTGTGTATGAATTTGGGGCTTGTTGTGTGTGTCCTAGGCCAAGATATGGCCCATCCAAAAAAAAGTCAAAGTGGATAAGTGTCCCCCCTTACCTCCTCTGAAAAAATGACCAAAATTTTAATTTTCTTGAAACTCATACCAATGAATCATCGTGCCCCCCAGAGTGTGTGTGTGAATTTTTTGAGCTCTTTAGCTTCTTCCTTGTCCAAGATATGGGCTTTTTAAGGAATTGGATTTCGGTCAAAATTGTCAAAATGACTCCAAACTTGCACCAAAGAATCCTGGTGCTATGGGGATGTTGTGTATGAATTTGGGGCTTGTTGTGTGTTTCCTAGGCCAAGATATGGCCCATCCAAAAAAAAGTCAAAGTGGATAAGGGTCCCCCCTTACCTCCTCTGAAAAAGAAGACCAAAATTTAAATTTTCTTTAAGCTCATACCAATGAATCATCATGGCCCCCAGAGTGTGTGTGTGGATTTTTTGAGCTCTTTAGCTTCCTCCTTGTCCAAGATTTGGGCTTTTAAAGGAATTGGATATCGGGCCAAAATTGTCAAAATGTCTCCAAACTTGCACCAAAGAATCCTGGTGCCATGGGGATGTTGTGTGTGAATTTGGGGCTTTTTGTGTGTTCCCTAGGCAAAGATATGGCCCATCCAAAAAAAAGTCAAAGTGGATAAGGGTCCCCCCTTACCTCCCCTGAAAAAATGACCAAAATTTAAATTTTCTTTAAACACATAACAATGAATCATCGTGCCCCTTAGAGTGTGTGTGTGGATTTTTTGAGCTCTTTAGCTTCTTCCTTGTCCAAGATATGGGCTTTTTAAGGAATTGGATTTCGGTCAAAATTGTCAAAATGACTCCAAACTTGCACCAAAGAATCCTGGTGCCATGGGGATATTGTGTGTGAATTTGGGGCTTTTTGTGTGTTCCCTAGGCAAAGATATGGCCCATCCAAAAAAAAGTCAAAGTGGATAAGGGTCCCCCCTTACCTCATCTGAAAAAAAAGACCAAAATTTTAATTTTCTTTAAACTCATACCAATGAATCATCATGCCCCCCAGAGTGTGTGTGTGGATTTTTTGAGCTCTTTAGCTTCTTCCTTGTCCAAGATATGGACTTTTAAAGGAATTGAAATTTGGACCAAAATTGTCAAAATGTCTCCAAACTTGCACCAAAGAATCCTGGTGCCATGGGGATATTGTGTGTGAATTTGGGGCTTTTTGTGTGTTCCCTAGGCAAAGATATGGCCCATCCAAAAAAAAGTCAAAGTGGATAAGGGTCCCCCCTTACCCCCTCTGAAAAAATGACCAAAATTTAAATTTTCTTTAAACTCATACCAATGAATCATCGTGCCCCCCAGAGTGTGTGTGTGGATTTTTTGAGCTCTAGATTCTTCCTTGTCCAAGATATGGGCTTTTTAAGGAATTGGATTTCGGTCAAAATTGTCAAAATGTCTCCAAACTTGCACCAAAGAATCCTGGTGCCATGGGGATGTTGTGTGTGAATTTGGGGCTTTTTGTGTGTTTCCTAGGCCAAGATATGGCCCATCCAAAAAAAGTCAATGTGGATAAGGGTCCCCCCTTACCTCCTCTGAAAAAAATGACCAAAATTTAAATTTTCTTTAAACACATAACAATGAATCATCGTGCCCCCCAGAGTGTGTGTGTGGATTTTTTGAGCTCTTTAGCTTCTTCCTTGTCCAAGATATGGGCTTTTTAAGGAATTGGATTTCGGTCAAAATTGTCAAAATGACTCCAAACTTGCACCAAAGAATCCTGGTGCCATGGGGATGTTGTGTATGAATTTGGGGCTTGTTGTGTGTGTCCTAGGCCAAGATATGGCCCATCCAAAAAAAAGTCAAAGTAGATAAGGGTCCCCCCTTACCTCCTCTGAAAAAAATGACCAAAATTTAAATTTTCTTTAAACTCATACCAATGAATCATCGTGCCCCCCAGAGTGTGTGTGTGTATTTTTTGAGCTCTTTAGCTTCTTCCTTGTCCAAGATATGCGCTTTTTAAGGAATTGGATTTCGGTCAAAATTGTCAAATTGACTCCAAACTTGCACCAAAGAATCCTGGTGCCATGGGGATGTTGTGTATGAATTTGGGGCTTGTTGTGTGTGTCCTAGGCCAAGATATGGCCCATCCAAAAAAAAGTCAATGTGGATAAGGGTCCCCCCTTACCTCCTCTGAAAAAATGACCACAATTTAAATTTTCTTTAAACTCATACCAATGAATAATCGTGCCCCCCAGAGTGCGTGTGTGTATTTTTTGAGCTCTTTAGCTTCCTCCTTGTCCAAGATTTGGGCTTTTAAAGGAATTGGATTTCGGGCCAAAATTGTCAAAATGTCTCCAAACTTGCACCAAAGTAGCCTGGTGCCATGGGGATGTTGTGTGTGAATTTGGGGCTTTTTGTGTGTTCCCTAGGCCAAGATATGGCCCATCCAAAAAAAAGTCAAAGTGAATAAGGGTCCCCCCTTACCTCCTCTGAAAAAATGACCAACATTTTAATTTTCTTGAAACTCATACCAATGAATCATCGTGCCCCCCAGAGTGTGTGTGGGGATTTTTTGAGCTCTTTAGCTTCTTCCTTGTCCAAGATTTGGGCTTTTAAAGGAATTGGAAGTTGGACAAAAATGTGAAAATGACTCCAAACTTGCACCAAAGAATCCTGGTGCCATGGGGATGTTGTGTGTGAATTTGGGGCTTTTTATGTGTTTCCTATGCCAAGATATGGCCCATCCAAAAAAAAGTCAAAGTGGATAAGGGTCCCCCCTTACCTCCTCTGACAAAAATGACCAAAATTTTAATTTTCTTGAAACTCATACCAATGAATCATCGTGCCCCCCAGAGTGTGTGTGTGTGTATTTTTTGAGCTCTTTAGCTTCTTCCTTGTCCAAGATATGGACTTTTAAAGGAATTGGAATTTGGACCAAAATTGTCAAAATGTCTCCAAACTTGCACCAAAAAATCCTGGTGCCATGGGGATATTGTGTGTGAATTTGGGGCTTTTTGTGTGTTCCCTAGGCAAAGATATGGCCCATCCAAAAAAAAGTCAAAGTGGATAAGGGTCCCCCCTTACCTCCTCTGAAAAAATGACCAAAATTTAAATTTTCTTTAAACTCATACCAATGAATAATCGTGCCCCCCAGAGTGTGTGTGTGGATTTTTTGAGCTCTTTAGCTTCTTCCTTGTCCAAGATATGGGCTTTTTAAGGAATTGGATTACGGTCAAAATTGTCCAAATGTCTCCAAACTTGCACCAAAGAATCCTGGTGCCATGGGGATGTTGTGTGTGAATTTGGGGCTTTTTGTGTGTTTCCTAGGCCAAGATATGGCCCATCCAAAAAAAGTCAAAGTGGATAAGGGTCCCCCCTTACCTCCTCTGAAAAAAATGACCAAAATTTTAATTTTCTTTAAACTCATACCAATGAATCATCGTGCCCCCCAGCGTGTGTGTGTGGATTTTTTGAGCTCTTTAGCTTCTTCCTTGTACATGATATGGGCTTTAAAGAAATTGGATTTCAGTCAAAATTGTCAAAATGACTCCAAACTTGCACCAAAGAATCCTGGTGCCATGGGGATGTTGTGTGTGAATTTGGGGCTTTTTGTGTGTTCCCTAGGCAAAGATATGGCCCATCCAAAAAAAAAGTCAAAGTGGATAAGGGTCCCCCCTTACCCCCTCTGAAAAAATGACCAAAGTTTAAATTTTCTTTAAACTCATACCAATGAATAATCGTGCCCCCCAGAGTGTGTGTGTGGATTTTTTGAGCTCTTTAGCTTCTTCCTTGTCCAAGATATGGATTTTTTAAGGAATTGGAATTTGGACCAAAATTGTCAAAATGTCTCCAAACTTGCACCAACGAATCCTGGTGCCATGGGGATATTGTGTGTGAATTTGGGGCTTTTTGTGTGTTCCCTAGGCAAAGATATGGCCCATCCAAAAAAAAGTCAAAGTGGATAATGGTCCCCCCTTACCTCCTCTGAAAAAATGACCAAAATTTAAATTTTCTTTAAACTCATACCAATGAATAATCGTGCCCCCCAGAGTGTGTGTGGGGATTTTTTGAGCTCTTTAGCTTCTTCCTTGTCCAAGATTTGGGCTTTTAAAGAAATTGGATTTCAGTCAAAATTGTCAAAATGACTCCAAACTTGCACCAAAGAATCCTGGTGCCATGGGGATGTTGTGTGTGAATTTGGGGCTTTTTGTGTGTTCCCTAGGCAAAGATATGGCCCATCCAAAAAAAAGTCAAAGTGGATAAGGGTCCCCCCTTACCTCATCTGAAAAAAAAGACCAAAATTTTAATTTTCTTTAAACTCATACCAATGAATCATCATGCCCCCCAGAGTGTGTGTGTGGATTTTTTGAGCTCTTTAGCTTCTTCCTTGTCCAAGATATGGACTTTTAAAGGAATTGAAATTTGGACCAAAATTGTCAAAATGTCTCCAAACTTGCACCAAAGAATCCTGGTGCCATGGGGATATTGTGTGTGAATTTGGGGCTTTTTGTGTGTTCCCTAGGCAAAGATATGGCCCATCCAAAAAAAAGTCAAAGTGGATAAGGGTCCCCCCTTACCCCCTCTGAAAAAATGACCAAAATTTAAATTTTCTTTAAACTCATACCAATGAATAATCGTGCCCCCCAGAGTGTGTGTGTGGATTTTTTGAGCTCTAGATTCTTCCTTGTCCAAGATATGGGCTTTTTAAGGAATTGGATTTCGGTCAAAATTGTCAAAATGTCTCCAAACTTGCACCAAAGAATCCTGGTGCCATGGGGATGTTGTGTGTGAATTTGGGGCTTTTTGTGTGTTTCCTAGGCCAAGATATGGCCCATCCAAAAAAAGTCAATGTGGATAAGGGTCCCCCCTTACCTCCTCTGAAAAAAATGACCAAAATTTAAATTTTCTTTAAACTCATACCAATGAATCATCGTGCCCCCCAGAGTGTGTGTGTGGATTTTTTGAGCTCTTTAGCTTCTTCCTTGTCCAAGATATGGGCTTTTAAAGGAATTGGATTTCAGTCAAAATTGTCAAAATGACTCCAAACTTGCACCAAAGAATCCTGGTGCCATGGGGATGTTGTGTGTGAATTTGGGGCTTTTTGTGTGTTCCCTAGGCAAAGATATGGCCCATCCAAAAAAAAGTCAAAGTGGATAAGGGTCCCCCCTTACCTCATCTGAAAAAAAAGACCAAAATTTTAATTTTCTTTAAACTCATACTAATGAATCATCATGCCCCCCAGAGTGTGTGTGTGGATTTTTTGAGCTCTTTAGCTTCTTCCTTGTCCAAGATATGGACTTTTAAAGGAATTGAAATTTGGACCAAAAATGTCAAAATGTCTCCAAACTTGCACCAAAGAATCCTGGTACCATGGGGATATTGTGTGTGAATTTGGGGCTTTTTGTGTGTTCCCTAGGCAAAGATATGGCCCATCCAAAAAAAAGTCAAAGTGGATAGGATCCCCCCTTACCTCCTTTGAAAAAAATGACCAAAATTTAAATTTTCTTTAAACTCATACCAATGAATCATCGTGCCCCCCAGAGTGTGTGTGTGGATTTTTTGAGCTCTTTAGCTTCTTCCTTGTCCAAGATATGGGCTTTTAAAGGAATTGGAATTTGGACAAAATTGTCAAAATGACTCCAAACTTGCACCAAAGAATCCTGGTGCCATGGGGATGTTGTGTTTGAATTTGGGGCTTTTTGTGTGTTTCCTAGGCCAAGATATGGCCCATCCAAAAAAAGTCAAAGTGGATAAGGGTCCCCCCTTACCTCCTCTGAAAAAAATGACCAAAATTAAAATTTTCTTTAAACTCATACCAATGAATCATCGTGCCCCCCAGAGTGTGTGTGTGGATTTTTTGAGCTCTTTAGCTTCTTCCTTGTACATGATATGGGCTTTTAAAGAAATTGGATTTCAGTCAAAATTGTCAAAATGTCTCCAAACTTGCACCAAAGAATCCTGGTGCCATGGGGATATTGTGTGTGAATTTGGGGCTTTTTGTGTGTTCCCTAGGCAAAGATATGGCCCATCCAAAAAAAAGTCAAAGTGGATAAGGGTCCCCCCTTACCCCCTCTGAAAAAATGACCAAAATTTAAATTTTCTTTAAACTCATACCAATGAATAATCGTGCCCCCCAGAGTGTGTGTGTGGATTTTTTGAGCTCTAGATTCTTCCTTGTCCAAGATATGGGCTTTTTAAGGAATTGGATTTCGGTCAAAATTGTCAAAATGTCTCCAAACTTGCACCAAAGAATCCTGGTGCCATGGGGATGTTGTGTGTGAATTTGGGGCTTTTTGTGTGTTTCCTAGGCCAAGATATGGCCCATCCAAAAAAAGTCAATGTGGATAAGGGTCCCCCCTTACCTCCTCTGAAAAAAATGACCAAAATTTAAATTTTCTTTAAACTCATACCAATGAATCATCGTGCCCCCCAGAGTGTGTGTGTGGATTTTTTGAGCTCTTTAGCTTCTTCCTTGTACATGATATGGGCTTTTAAAGAAATTGGATTTCAGTCAAAATTGTCAAAATGTCTCCAAACTTGCACCAAAGAATCCTGGTGCCATGGGGATATTGTGTGTGAATTTGGGGCTTTTTGTGTGTTCCCTAGGCAAAGATATGGCCCATCCAAAAAAAGTCAAAGTGGATAAGGGTCCCCCCTTACCTCATCTGAAAAAAAAGACCAAAATTTTAATTTTCTTTAAACTCATACTAATGAATCATCATGCCCCCCAGAGTGTGTGTGTGGATTTTTTGAGCTCTTTAGCTTCTTCCTTGTCCAAGATATGGACTTTTAAAGGAATTGAAATTTGGACCAAAAATGTCAAAATGTCTCCAAACTTGCACCAAAGAATCCTGGTACCATGGGGATATTGTGTGTGAATTTGGGGCTTTTTGTGTGTTCCCTAGGCAAAGATATGGCCCATCCAAAAAAAAGTCAAAGTGGATAGGATCCCCCCTTACCTCCTTTGAAAAAAATGACCAAAATTTAAATTTTCTTTAAACTCATACCAATGAATCATCGTGCCCCCCAGAGTGTGTGTGTGGATTTTTTGAGCTCTTTAGCTTCTTCCTTGTCCAAGATATGGGCTTTTAAAGGAATTGGAATTTGGACAAAATTGTCAAAATGACTCCAAACTTGCACCAAAGAATCCTGGTGCCATGGGGATGTTGTGTTTGAATTTGGGGCTTTTTGTGTGTTTCCTAGGCCAAGATATGGCCCATCCAAAAAAAGTCAAAGTGGATAAGGGTCCCCCCTTACCTCCTCTGAAAAAAATGACCAAAATTAAAATTTTCTTTAAACTCATACCAATGAATCATCGTGCCCCCCAGAGTGTGTGTGTGGATTTTTTGAGCTCTTTAGCTTCTTCCTTGTACATGATATGGGCTTTTAAAGAAATTGGATTTCAGTCAAAATTGTCAAAATGTCTCCAAACTTGCACCAAAGAATCCTGGTGCCATGGGGATATTGTGTGTGAATTTGGGGCTTTTTGTGTGTTCCCTAGGCAAAGATATGGCCCATCCAAAAAAAAGTCAAAGTGGATAAGGGTCCCCCCTTACCCCCTCTGAAAAAATGACCAAAATTTAAATTTTCTTTAAACTCATACCAATGAATAATCGTGCCCCCCAGAGTGTGTGTGTGGATTTTTTGAGCTCTAGATTCTTCCTTGTCCAAGATATGGGCTTTTTAAGGAATTGGATTTTGGTCAAAATT
The DNA here is from genome assembly GCF_046128005.1 of Genypterus blacodes. Classification (NCBI taxonomy): domain Eukaryota; kingdom Metazoa; phylum Chordata; class Actinopteri; order Ophidiiformes; family Ophidiidae; genus Genypterus; species Genypterus blacodes. Next base: position 2,912,545 of record NW_027466943.1, on the reverse strand, counting down.
GTCAAAATGTCTCCAAACTTGCACCAAAGAATCCTGGTGCCATGGGGATGTTGTGTGTGAATTTGGGGCTTTTTGTGTGTTTCCTAGGCCAAGATATGGCCCATCCAAAAAAAGTCAATGTGGATAAGGGTCCCCCCTTACCTCCTCTGAAAAAAATGACCAAAATTTTAATTTTCTTTAAACTCATACCAATGAATCATCGTGCCCCCCAGAGTGTGTGTGTGGATTTTTTGAGCTCTTTAGCTTCTTCCTTGTCCAAGATATGGGCTTTTAAAGAAATTGGATTTCAGTCAAAATTGTCAAAATGACTCCAAACTTGCACCAAAGAATCCTGGTGCCATGGGGATGTTGTGTGTGAATTTGGGGCTTTTTGTGTGTTCCCTAGGCAAAGATATGGCCCATCCAAAAAAAAGTCAAAGTGGATAAGGGTCCCCCCTTACCTCATCTGAAAAAAAAGACCAAAATTTTAATTTTCTTTAAACTCATACTAATGAATCATCATGCCCCCCAGAGTGTGTGTGTGGATTTTTTGAGCTCTTTAGCTTCTTCCTTGTCCAAGATATGGACTTTTAAAGGAATTGAAATTTGGACCAAAATTGTCAAAATGTCTCCAAACTTGCACCAAAGAATCCTGGTGCCATGGGGATATTGTGTGTGAATTTGGGGCTTTTTGTGTGTTCCCTAGGCAAAGATATGGCCCATCCAAAAAAAGTCAAAGTGGATAAGGATCCCCCCTTACCTCCTTTGAAAAAAATGACCAAAATTTAAATTTTCTTTAAACTCATACCAATGAATCATCGTGCCCCCCAGAGTGTGTGTGTGGATTTTTTGAGCTCTTTAGCTTCTTCCTTGTCCAAGATATGGGCTTTTAAAGGAATTGGAATTTGGACAAAATTGTCAAAATGACTCCAAACTTGCACCAAAGAATCCTGGTGCCATGGGGATGTTGTGTTTGAATTTGGGGCTTTTTGTGTGTTTCCTAGGCCAAGATATGGCCCATCCAAAAAAGTCAAAGTGGATAAGGGTCCCCCCTTACCTCCTCTGAAAAAAATGACCAAAATTAAAATTTTCTTTAAACTCATACCAATGAATCATCGTGCCCCCCAGAGTGTGTGTGTGGATTTTTTGAGCTCTTTAGCTTCTTCCTTGTACATGATATGGGCTTTTAAAGAAATTGGATTTCAGTCAAAATTGTCAAAATGACTCCAAACTTGCACCAAAGAATCCTGGTGCCATGGGGATGTTGTGTGTGAATTTGGGGCTTTTTGTGTGTTCCCTAGGCCAAGATATGGCCCATTCAAAAAAAAGTCAAAGTGGATAAGGGTCCCCCCTTACCTCCTCTGACAAAAATGACCAAAGTTTAAATTTTCTTTAAACTCATACCAATGAATCATCGTGCCCCCCAGAGTGTGTGTGTGGATTTTTTGAGCTCTTTAGCTTCTTCCTTGTCCAAGATATGGGCTTTTAAAGGAATTGGATTTCGGTCAAAATTGTCAAAATGACTCCAAACTTGTACCAAAGAATCCTGGTGCCATGGGGATGTTGTGTGTGAATTTGGGGCTTTTTGTGTGTTCCCTAGGCAAAGATATGGCCCATCCAAAAAAAAGTCAAAGTGGATAAGGGTCCCCCCTTACCCCCTCTGAAAAAATGACCAAAGTTTAAATTTTCTTTAAACTCATACCAATGAATAATCGTGCCCCCCAGAGTGTGTGTGTGGATTTTTTGAGCTCTTTAGCTTCTTCCTTGTCCAAGATATGGGCTTTTTAAGGAATTGGATTACGGTCAAAATTGTCCAAATGTCTCCAAACTTGCACCAAAGAATCCTGGTGCCATGGGGATGTTGTGTGTGAATTTGGGGCTTTTTGTGTGTTTCCTAGGCCAAGATATGGCCCATCCTAAAAAAGTCAAAGTGGATAAGGGTCCCCCCTTACCTCCTCTGAAAAAAATGACCAAAATTTAAATTTTCTTCAAACTCATACCAATGAATCATCGTGCCCCCCAGAGTGTGTGTGTGGATTTTTTGAGCTCTTTAGCTTCTTCCTTGTACATGATATGGGCTTTAAAGAAATTGGATTTCAGTCAAAATTGTCAAAATGACTCCAAACTTGCACCAAAGAATCCTGGTGCCATGGGGATGTTGTGTGTGAATTTGGGGCTTTTTGTGTGTTCCCTAGGCAAAGATATGGCCCATCCAAAAAAAAGTAAAGTGGATAAGGGTCCCCCCTTACCTCATCTGAAAAAAAAGACCAAAATTTTAATTTTCTTTAAACTCATACCAATGAATCATCATGCCCCCCAGAGTGTGTGTGTGGATTTTTTGAGCTCTTTAGCTTCTTCCTTGTCCAAGATATGGACTTTTAAAGGAATTGAAATTTGGACCAAAATTGTCAAAATGTCTCCAAACTTGCACCAAAGAATCCTGGTGCCATGGGGATATTGTGTGTGAATTTGGGGCTTTTTGTGTGTTCCCTAGGCAAAGATATGGCCCATCCAAAAAAAAGTCAAAGTGGATAAGGATCCCCCCTTACCTCCTTTGAAAAAAATGACCAAAATTTAAATTTTCTTTAAACTCATACCAATGAATCATCGTGCCCCCCAGAGTGTGTGTGTGGATTTTTTGAGCTCTTTAGCTTCTTCCTTGTCCAAGATATGGGCTTTTAAAGGAATTGGAATTTGGACAAAATTGTCAAAATGACTCCACACTTGCACCAAAGAATCCTGGTGCCATGGGGATGTTGTGTTTGAATTTGGGGCTTTTTGTGTGTTTCCTAGGCCAAGATATGGCCCATCCAAAAAAAGTCAAAGTGGATAAGGGTCCCCCCTTACCTCCTCTGAAAAAAATGACCAAAATTTAAATTTTCTTGAAACTCATACCAATGAATCATCGTGCCCCCCAGAGTGTGTGTGTGGATTTTTTGAGCTCTTTAGCTTCTTCCTTGTCCAAGATATGGGCTTTTAAAGGAATTGGATTTCTGTCAAAATTGTCAAAATGACTCCAAACTTGTACCAAAGAATCCTGGTGCCATGGGGATGTTGTGTGTGAATTTGGGGCTTTTTGTGTGTTCCCTAGGCAAAGATATGGCCCATCCAAAAAAAAAAGTCAAAGTGGATAAGGGTCCCCCCTTACCCCCTCTGAAAAAATGACCAAAGTTTAAATTTTCTTTAAACTCATACCAATGAATAATCGTGCACCCCAGAGTGTGTTTGTGTATTTTTTGAGCTCTTTAGCTTCTTCCTTGTCCAAGATATGGGCTTTTAAAGGAATTGGATTTCAGTCAAAATTGCCAAAATGACTCCAAACGTGCACCAAAGATACTGGTGCCATGGGGATGTTGTGTGTGAATTTGGGGCTTTTTATGTGTTTCCTATGCCAAGATATGGCCCATCCAAAAAAAAGTCAAAGGTGATAAGGGTCCCCCCTTACCTCCTCTGAAAAAATTACCAAAATTAAAATTTTCTTTAAACTCTAACCAATGAATCATCGTGCCCCCCAGAGTGTGTGTGTGGAATTTTTTGAGCTCTTTAGCTTCTTCCTTGTCCAAGATATGGGCTTTTAAAGGAATTGGACTTCAGTCAAAATTGTCAAAATGACTCCAAACTTGCACCAAAGAATCCTGGTGCCATGGGGATGTTGTGTGTGAATTTGGGGCTTTTTATGTGTTTCCTATGCCAAGATATGGCCCATCCAAAAAAAAGTCAAAGGTGATAAGGGTCCCCCCTTACCTCCTCTGAAAAAATTACCAAAATTAAAATTTTCTTTAAACTCTAACCAATGAATCATCGTGCCCCCCAGAGTGTGTGTGTGGAATTTTTTGAGCTCTTTAGCTTCTTCCTTGTCCAAGATATGGGCTTTTAAAGGAATTGGACTTCAGTCAAAATTGTCAAAATGACTCCAAACTTGCACCAAAGAATCCTGGTGCCATGGGGATGTTGTGTGTGAATTTGGGGCTTTTTGCGTGTTCCCTAGGCCAAGATATGGCCCATCCAAAAAAAAGTCAAAGTGGATAAGGGTCCCCCCTTACCTCCTCTGAAAAAAATGACCAAAATTTGAATTTTCTTTAAACTCATACCAATGAATCATCGTGCACCCCAGAGTGTGTGTGTGGATTTTTTGAGCTTTTAAGCTTCCTCCTTGTAAAGATATGGGCTTTTAAAGGAATTGGAATTGGGACAAAATTGTCAAAATGACTCCAAACTTGCACCAAAGAATCCTGGTGCCATGGGGATGTTTTGTGTGAATTTGGGGCTTTTTATGTGTTTCCTATGCCAAGATATGGCCCATCCAAAAAAAAGTCGAAGTGGATAAGGGTCCCCCCTTACCTCCTCTGAAAAAAATGACCAAAATTTATATTTTTTTAAACGCATATCAATGAATCATCGTGCCCCCCAGAGTGTGTTTGTGTATTTTTTGAGCTCTTAAGCTTCCTCCTTGTCCAAGATATGGGCTTTTAAAGGAATTGAATTTCGGTCAAAATGTCAAAATGACTCCAAACTTGCACCAAAGAATCCTGGTGCCATGGGGATGTTGTGTGTGAATTTGGGGCTTTTTGTGTGTTCCCTAGGCCAAGATATGGCCCATCCAAAAAAAAGTCAAAGTGGATAAGGGTCCCCCCTTACCTCCTCTGAAAAAAATGACCAAAATTTTAATTTTTTTTACACTCATACCAATGAATCATCGTGCACCCCAGAGTGTGTTTGTGTATTTTTTGAGCTCTTTAGCTTCTTCCTTGTCCAAGATATGGGCTTTTAAAGGAATTGGATTTCAGTCAAAATTGCCAAAATGACTCCAAACGTGCACCAAAGATACTGGTGCCATGGGGATGTTGTGTGTGAATTTGGGGCTTTTTGTGTGTTCCCTAGGCCAAGATATGGCCCATCCAAAAAAAAGTCAAAGTGGATAAGGGTCCCCCCTTACCTCCCCTGAAAAAAATGACCAAAATTTAAAAATTTCTTAAACTCATACCAATGAATCATCGTGCCCCCCAGAGTGTGTTTGTGTATTTTTTGAGCTCTTTAGCTTCTTCCTTGTCCAAGATATGGGCTTTTAAAGGAATTGAATTTCGGTCAAAATTGTCAAAATGACTCCAAACTTGCACCAAAGAATCCTGGTGCCATGGGGATGTTGTGTGTGAATTTGGGGCTTTTTATGTGTTTCCTATGCCAAGATATGGCCCATCCCAAAAAAAGTCAAAGTGGATAAGGGTCCCCCCTTACCTCCTCTGAAAAAAATGACCAAAATTTTTTTTTTTTTTAAACTCATACCAATGAATCATCGTGCCCCCCAGAGTGTGTGTGTGGATTTTTTGAGCTCTTTAGCTTCTTCCTTGTCCAAGATATGGGCTTTTGAAGGAATTGGATTTTGGTCAAAATTGTCAAAATGACTCCAAACTTGTACCAAACAATCCTGGTGCCATGGGGATGTTGTGTGTGAATTTGGGGCTTGTTGTGTGTTTCCTAGGCCAAGATATGGCCCATCCAAAAAAAGTCAAAGTGGATAAGGGTCCCCCCTTACGTCCTCTGAAAAAAATGACCAAAATTTATATTTCTTTAAACGCATATCAATGAATCATCGTGCCCCTCAGAGTGTGTTTGTGTATTTTTTGAGCTCTTAAGCTTCCTCCTTGTCCAAGATATGGGCTTTTAAAGGAATTGGATTTCAGTCAAAATTGTCAAAATGACTCCAAACTTGTACCAAAGAATCCTGGTGCCATGGGGATGTTGTGTGTGAATTTGGGGCTTGTTGTGTGTTCCCTAGGCCAAGATATGGCCCATCCAAAAAAAAGTCAAAGTGGATAAGGGTCCCCCCTTACCTCCCCTGAAAAAAATGACCAAAATTTAAAAATTTCTTAAACTCATACCAATGAATCATCGTGCCCCCCAGAGTGTGTTTGTGTATTTTTTGAGCTCTTTAGCTTCTTCCTTGTCCAAGATATGGGCTTTTAAAGGAATTGGATTTCAGTCAAAATTGTCAAAATGACTCCAAACTTGTACCAAAGAATCCTGGTGCCATGGGGATGTTGTGTGTGAATTTGGGGCTTGTTGTGTGTTTCCTAGGCCAAGATATGGCCCATCCAAAAAAAAGTCAAAGTGGATAAGGGTCCCCCCTAACCTCCTCTGGAAAAAATTACCAAAATTTAAATTTTCTTTAAACGCATACCAATGAATCATCGTGCCCCCCAGAGTGTGTGTGTGGATTTTTTGAGCTCTTTAGCTTCTTCCTTGTCCAAGATTTGGGCTTTTAAAGGAATTGGATTTCAGTCAAAATTGTCAAAATGACTCCAAACTTGTACCAAAGAATCCTGGTGCCACGGAGATGTTGTGTGTGAATTTGGGGCTTGTTGTGTGTTTCCTAGGCCAAGATATGGCCCATCCAAAAAAAAGTCAAAGTGGATAAGGGTCCCCCCTTACCTCCTCTGAAAACAATTACCAAAATTTAAATTTTCTTTAAACTCATACCAATGAATCATCGTGCCCCCCAGAGTGTGTTTGTGGATTTTTTGAGCTCTTTAGCTTCTTCCTTGTCCAAGATATGGGCTTTTAAAGGAATTGGAGTTCAGTCAAAATTGTCAAAATGACTCCAAACTTGCACCAAAAAATCCTGGTGCCATGGGGATGTTGTGTGTGAATTTGGGGCTTGTTGTGTGTTTCCTAGGCCAAGATATGGCCCATCCAAAAAAATTTCAAAGTGGATAAGGGTCCCCCCTTACCTCCTCTGAAAAAAATGACCAAAATTTTAATTTTTTTTTAAACTCATACCAATGAATCATTGTGCCCCCCAGAGTGTGTGTGTGGATTTTTTGACCTCTTTAGCATCTTCCTTGTCCAAGATATGGGCTTTTGAAGGAATTGGAGTTCAGTCAAAATTGTCAAAATGACTCCAAACTTGTACAAAAGAATCCTGGTGCCATGGGGATGTTGTGTGTGAATTTGGGGCTTTTTGTGTGTTCCCTAGGCCAAGATATTGCCCATCCAAAAAAAAGTCAAAGTGGATAAGGGTCCCCCCTTACCTCCTCTGAAAAAAATTACCAAAATTTATATTTCTTCAAACGCATATCAATGAATCATCGTGCCCCCCAGAGTGTGTTTGTGTATTTTTTGAGCTCTTAAGCTTCCTCCTTGTCCAAGATATGGGCTTTTAAAGGAATTGGATTTCGGTCAAAATTGTCAAAATGACTCCAAACTTGCACCAAAGAATCCTGGTGCCATGGGGATGTTGTGTGTGAATTTGGGGCTTTTTATGTGTTTCCTATGCCAAGATATGGCCCATCCAAAAAAAAGTCAAAGTGGATAAGGGTCCCCCCTTACGTCCTCTGAAAAAAATGACCAAAGTTTAAATTTTCCTTAAACTCATACCAATGAATCATCGTGCCCCCCAGAGTGTGTGTGTGGATTTTTTGAGCTCTTTAGCTTCTTCCTTGTCCAAGATATGGGCTTTTAAAGGAATTGGATTTCAGTCAAAATTGTCAAAATGACTCCAAACTTGCACCAAAGAATCCTGGTGCCATGGGGATGTTGTGTGTGAATTTGCGGCTTTTTATGTGTTTTCTATGACAAGATTTGGCCCATCCAAAAAAAAGTCAAAGTGGATAAGGGTCCCCCCTTACCTCCTCTGAAAAAAATGACCAAAATTTAAATTTTCTTTAAACTCATACCAATAAATCATCGTGCCCCCCAGAGTGTGTTTGTGTATTTTTTGAGCTCTTTAGTTTCTTCCTTGTCCAAGATATGGGCTTTTTAAGGAATTGGATTTCGGTCAAAATTGTCAAAATGACTCCAAACTTGTACAAAAGAATTCTGGTGCCATGGGGATGTTGTGTGTGAATTTGGGGCTTTTTGTGTGTTTCCTAGGCCAAGATATGGCCCATCCATAAAAAAGTCAAAGTGGATAAGGGTCCCCCCTTACCTCCTCTGAAAAAAATTACCAAAATTTAAATTTTCTTTAAACTCATACCGATGAATCATCGTGCCCCCCAGAGTGTGTTTGTGGATTTTTTGAGCTCTTTAGCTTCTTCCTTGTCCAAGATATGGGCTTTTAAAGGAATTGGATTTCAGTCAAAATTGTCAAAATGACTCCAAACTTGTACCAAAGAATCCTGGTGCCACGGAGATGTTGTGTGTGAATTTGGGGCTTGTTGTGTGTTTCCTAGGCCAAGATATGGCCCATCCAAAAAAAAGTCAAAGTGGATAAGGGTCCCCCCTTACCTCCTCTGAAAACAATTACCAAAATTTAAATTTTCTTTAAACTCATACCAATGAATCATCGTGCCCCCCAGAGTGTGTTTGTGTATTTTTTTTTAGCTCTTTAGCTTCTTCCTTGTCCAAGATATGGGCTTTTTAAGGAATTGGAAATGGGACAAAATTGTCAAAATGACTCCAAACTTGCACCAAAGAATCCTGGAGCCATGGGGATGTTGTGTGTGAATTTGGGGCTTTTTATGTGTTTCCTATGCCAAGACATGGCCCATCCAAAAAAAAGTCAAAGTGGATAAGGGTCCCCCCTTACCTCCTCTGAAAAAAATGACCAAAATTTATATTTCTTCAAACGCATATCAATGAATCATCGTGCCCCCCAGAGTGTGTTTGTGTATTTTTTGAGCTCTTAAGCTTCCTCCTTGTCCAAGATATGGGCTTTTAAAGGAATTGGATTTCAGTCAAAATTGTCAAAATGACTCCAACCTTGTACAAAAGAATTCTGGTGCCATGGGGATGTTGTGTGTGAATTTGGGGCTTGTTGTGTGTTTCCTAGGCCAAGATGTGGCCCATCCATAAAAAAGTCAAAGTGGATAAGGGTCCCCCCTTACCTCCTCTGAAAAAAATTACCAAAATTTAAATTTTCTTTAAACTCATACCGATGAATCATCGTGCCCCCCAGAGTGTGTTTGTGGATTTTTTGAGCTCTTTAGCTTCTTCCTTGTCCAAGATATGGGCTTTTAAAGGAATTGGATTTCAGTCAAAATTGTCAAAATGACTCCAAACTTGTACCAAAGAATCCTGGTGCCACGGAGATGTTGTGTGTGAATTTGGGGCTTGTTGTGTGTTTCCTAGGCCAAGATATGGCCCATCCAAAAAAAAGTCAAAGTGGATAAGGGTCCCCCCTTACCTCCTCTGAAAACAATTACCAAAATTTAAATTTTCTTTAAACTCATACCAATGAATCATCGTGCCCCCCAGAGTGTGTGTGTGGATTTTTTGACCTCTTTAGCATCTTCCTTGTCCAAGATATGGGCTTTTGAAGGAATTGGAGTTCAGTCAAAATTGTCAAAATGACTCCAAACTTGTACAAAAGAATCCTGGTGCCATGGGGATGTTGTGTGTGAATTTGGGGCTTTTTGTGTGTTCCCTAGGCCAAGATATTGCCCATCCAAAAAAAAGTCAAAGTGGATAAGGGTCCCCCCTTAAGTCCTCTGAAAAAAATGACCAAAATTTAAATTTTCTTTAAACTCATACCAACGAATCATCGTGCCCCCCAGAGTGTGTGTGTGGATTTTTTGAGCTCTTTAGCTTCTTCCTTGTCCAAGATATGGGCTTTTGAAGGAATTGGATTTCGGTCAAAATTGTCAAAATGACTCCAAACTTGTACAAAAGAATCCTGGTGCCATGGGGATGTTGTGTGTGAATTTGGGGCTTTTTGTGTGTTCCCTAGGCCAAGATATTGCCCATCCAAAAAAAAGTCAAAGTGGATAAGGGTCCCCCCTTAAGTCCTCTGAAAAAAATGACCAAAATTTAAATTTTCTTTAAACTCATACCAATGAATCATCGTGCCCCCCAGAGTGTGTGTGTGGATTTTTTGAGCTCTTTAGCTTCTTCCTTGTCCAAGATATGGGCTTTTGAAGGAATTGGATTTCGATCAAAATTGTCAAAATGACTCCAAACTTGCACCAAAGAATCCTGGTGCCATGGGGATGTTGTGTGTGAATTTGGGGCTTGTTGTGTGTTTCCTAGGCCAAGATATGGCCCATCCAAAAAAAAGTCAAAGTGGATAAGGGTCCCCCCTTACCTCCTCTGAAAAAAATGACCAAAATTTATATTTCTTCAAACGCATATCAATGAATCATCGTGCCCCCCAGAGTGTGTTTGTGTATTTTTTGAGCTCTTAAGCTTCCTCCTTGTCCAAGATATGGGCTTTTAAAGGAATTGGATTTCGGTCAAAATTGTCAAAATGACTCCAACCTTGTACAAAAGAATTCTGGTGCCATGGGGATGTTGTGTGTGAATTTGGGGCTTGTTGTGTGTTTCCTAGGCCAAGATATGGCCCATCCATAAAAAAGTCAAAGTGGATAAGGGTCCCCCCTTACCTCCTCTGAAAAAAATGACCAAAATTTAAATTTTCTTTAAACTCATACCAATGAATCATCGTGCCCCCCAGAGTGTGTGTGTGGATTTTTTGAGCTCTTTAGCTTCTTCCTTGTCCAAGATATGGGCTTTTGAAGGAATTGGATTTCGGTCAAAATTGTCAAAATGACTCCAAACTTGCACCAAAGAATCCTGGTGCCATGGGGATGTTGTGTGTGAATTTGGGGCTTGTTGTGTGTTTCCTAGGCCAAGATATGGCCCATCCAAAAAAAAGTCAAAGTGGATAAGGGTCCCCCCTTACCTCCTCTAAAAAAAATGACCAACATTTTAATTTTTTTTAATCTCATACCAATGAATCACTGGCCCCCCAGAGTGTGTGTGTGGATTTTTTGAGCTCTTTAGCTTCTTCCTTGTCCAAGATATGGGCTTTTTAAGGAATTGGAAATGGGACAAAATTGTCAAAATGACTCCAAACTTGCACCAAAGAATCCTGGAGCCATGGGGATGTTGTGTGTGAATTTGGGGCTTTTTATGTGTTTCCTATGCCAAGATATGGCCCATCCAAAAAAAAGTCAAAGTGGATAAGGGTCCCCCCTTACCTCCTCTGAAAAAATGACCAAAATTTATATTTCTTCAAACGCATATCAATGAATCATCGTGCCCCCCAGAGTGTGTTTGTGTATTTTTTGAGCTCTTAAGCTTCCTCCTTGTCCAAGATATGGGCTTTTAAAGGAATTGGATTTCGGTCAAAATTGTCAAAATGACTCCAACCTTGTACAAAAGAATTCTGGTGCCATGGGGATGTTGTGTGTGAATTTGGGGCTTGTTGTGTGTTTCCTAGGCCAAGATATGGCCCATCCATAAAAAAGTCAAAGTGGATAAGGGTCCCCCCTTACCTCCTCTGAAAAAAATTACCAAAATTTAAATTTTCTTTAAACTCATACCGATGAATCATCGTGCCCCCCAGAGTGTGTTTGTGGATTTTTTGAGCTCTTTAGCTTCTTCCTTGTCCAAGATATGGGCTTTTAAAGGAATTGGATTTCAGTCAAAATTGTCAAAATGACTCCAAACTTGTACCAAAGAATCCTGGTGACACGGAGATGTTGTGTGTGAATTTGGGGCTTGTTGTGTGTTTCCTAGGCCAAGATATGGCCCATCCAAAAAAAAGTCAAAGTGGATAAGGGTCCCCCCTTACCTCCTCTGAAAACAATTACCAAAATTTAAATTTTCTTTAAACTCATACCAATGAATCATCGTGCCCCCCAGAGTGTGTGTGTGGATTTTTTGACCTCTTTAGCATCTTCCTTGTCCAAGATATGGGCTTTTGAAGGAATTGGAGTTCAGTCAAAATTGTCAAAATGACTCCAAACTTGTACAAAAGAATCCTGGTGCCATGGGGATGTTGTGTGTGAATTTGGGGCTTTTTATGTGTTTCCTATGCCAAGACATGGCCCATCCAAAAAAAAGTCAAAGTGGATAAGGGTCCCCCCTTACCTCCTCTGAAAACAATTACCAAAATTTAAATTTTCTTTAAACTCATACCAATGAATCATCGTGCCCCCCAGAGTGTGTTTGTGTATTTTTTTTTAGCTCTTTAGCTTCTTCCTTGTCCAAGATATGGGCTTTTTAAGGAATTGGAAATGGGACAAAATTGTCAAAATGACTCCAAACTTGCACCAAAGAATCCTGGAGCCATGGGGATGTTGTGTGTGAATTTGGGGCTTTTTATGTGTTTCCTATGCCAAGACATGGCCCATCCAAAAAAAAGTCAAAGTGGATAAGGGTCCCCCCTTACCTCCTCTGAAAAAAATGACCAAAATTTATATTTCTTCAAACGCATATCAATGAATCATCGTGCCCCCCAGAGTGTGTTTGTGTATTTTTTGAGCTCTTAAGCTTCCTCCTTGTCCAAGATATGGGCTTTTAAAGGAATTGGATTTCAGTCAAAATTGTCAAAATGACTCCAACCTTGTACAAAAGAATTCTGGTGCCATGGGGATGTTGTGTGTGAATTTGGGGCTTGTTGTGTGTTTCCTAGGCCAAGATGTGGCCCATCCATAAAAAAGTCAAAGTGGATAAGGGTCCCCCCTTACCTCCTCTGAAAAAAATTACCAAAATTTAAATTTTCTTTAAACTCATACCGATGAATCATCGTGCCCCCCAGAGTGTGTTTGTGGATTTTTTGAGCTCTTTAGCTTCTTCCTTGTCCAAGATATGGGCTTTTAAAGGAATTGGATTTCAGTCAAAATTGTCAAAATGACTCCAAACTTGTACCAAAGAATCCTGGTGCCACGGAGATGTTGTGTGTGAATTTGGGGCTTGTTGTGTGTTTCCTAGGCCAAGATATGGCCCATCCAAAAAAAAGTCAAAGTGGATAAGGGTCCCCCCTTACCTCCTCTGAAAACAATTACCAAAATTTAAATTTTCTTTAAACTCATACCAATGAATCATCGTGCCCCCCAGAGTGTGTGTGTGGATTTTTTGACCTCTTTAGCATCTTCCTTGTCCAAGATATGGGCTTTTGAAGGAATTGGAGTTCAGTCAAAATTGTCAAAATGACTCCAAACTTGTACAAAAGAATCCTGGTGCCATGGGGATGTTGTGTGTGAATTTGGGGCTTTTTGTGTGTTCCCTAGGCCAAGATATTGCCCATCCAAAAAAAAGTCAAAGTGGATAAGGGTCCCCCCTTAAGTCCTCTGAAAAAAATGACCAAAATTTAAATTTTCTTTAAACTCATACCAACGAATCATCGTGCCCCCCAGAGTGTGTGTGTGGATTTTTTGAGCTCTTTAGCTTCTTCCTTGTCCAAGATATGGGCTTTTGAAGGAATTGGATTTCGGTCAAAATTGTCAAAATGACTCCAAACTTGTACAAAAGAATCCTGGTGCCATGGGGATGTTGTGTGTGAATTTGGGGCTTTTTGTGTGTTCCCTAGGCCAAGATATTGCCCATCCAAAAAAAAGTCAAAGTGGATAAGGGTCCCCCCTTAAGTCCTCTGAAAAAAATGACCAAAATTTAAATTTTCTTTAAACTCATACCAATGAATCATCGTGCCCCCCAGAGTGTGTGTGTGGATTTTTTGAGCTCTTTAGCTTCTTCCTTGTCCAAGATATGGGCTTTTGAAGGAATTGGATTTCGGTCAAAATTGTCAAAATGACTCCAAACTTGCACCAAAGAATCCTGGTGCCATGGGGATGTTGTGTGTGAATTTGGGGCTTGTTGTGTGTTTCCTAGGCCAAGATATGGCCCATCCAAAAAAAAGTCAAAGTGGATAAGGGTCCCCCCTTACCTCCTCTGAAAAAAATGACCAAAATTTATATTTCTTCAAACGCATATCAATGAATCATCGTGCCCCCCAGAGTGTGTTTGTGTATTTTTTGAGCTCTTAAGCTTCCTCCTTGTCCAAGATATGGGCTTTTAAAGGAATTGGACTTCGGTCAAAATTGTCAAAATGACTCCAACCTTGTACAAAAGAATTCTGGTGCCATGGGGATGTTGTGTGTGAATTTGGGGCTTGTTGTGTGTTTCCTAGGCCAAGATATGGCCCATCCATAAAAAAGTCAAAGTGGATAAGGGTCCCCCCTTACCTCCTCTGAAAAAAATGACCAAAATTTAAATTTTCTTTAAACTCATACCAATGAATCATCGTGCCCCCCAGAGTGTGTGTGTGGATTTTTTGAGCTCTTTAGCTTCTTCCTTGTCCAAGATATGGGCTTTTGAAGGAATTGGATTTCGGTCAAAATTGTCAAAATGACTCCAAACTTGCACCAAAGAATCCTGGTGCCATGGGGATGTTGTGTGTGAATTTGGGGCTTGTTGTGTGTTTCCTAGGCCAAGATATGGCCCATCCAAAAAAAAGTCAAAGTGGATAAGGGTCCCCCCTTACCTCCTCTAAAAAAAATGACCAACATTTTAATTTTTTTTAATCTCATACCAATGAATCACTGGCCCCCCAGAGTGTGTGTGTGGATTTTTTGAGCTCTTTAGCTTCTTCCTTGTCCAAGATATGGGCTTTTTAAGGAATTGGAAATGGGACAAAATTGTCAAAATGACTCCAAACTTGCTCCAAAGAATCCTGGAGCCATGGGGATGTTGTGTGTGAATTTGGGGCTTTTTATGTGTTTCCTATGCCAAGATATGGCCCATCCAAAAAAAAGTCAAAGTGGATAAGGGTCCCCCCTTACCTCCTCTGAAAAAAATGACCAAAATTTATATTTCTTCAAACGCATATCAATGAATCATCGTGCCCCCCAGAGTGTGTTTGTGTATTTTTTGAGCTCTTAAGCTTCCTCCTTGTCCAAGATATGGGCTTTTAAAGGAATTGGATTTCGGTCAAAATTGTCAAAATGACTCCAACCGTGTACAAAAGAATTCTGGTGCCATGGGGATGTTGTGTGTGAATTTGGGGCTTGTTGTGTGTTTCCTAGGCCAAGATATGGCCCATCCATAAAAAAGTCAAAGTGGATAAGGGTCCCCCCTTACCTCCTCTGAAAAAAATTACCAAAATTTAAATTTTCTTTAAACTCATACCGATGAATCATCGTGCCCCCCAGAGTGTGTTTGTGGATTTTTTGAGCTCTTTAGCTTCTTCCTTGTCCAAGATATGGGCTTTTAAAGGAATTGGATTTCAGTCAAAATTGTCAAAATGACTCCAAACTTGTACCAAAGAATCCTGGTGCCACGGAGATGTTGTGTGTGAATTTGGGGCTTGTTGTGTGTTTCCTAGGCCAAGATATGGCCCATCCAAAAAAAAGTCAAAGTGGATAAGGGTCCCCCCTTAAGTCCTCTGAAAAAAATGACCAAAATTTAAATTTTCTTTAAACTCATACCAACGAATCATCGTGCCCCCCAGAGTGTGTGTGTGGATTTTTTGAGCTCTTTAGCTTCTTCCTTGTCCAAGATATGGGCTTTTGAAGGAATTGGATTTCGGTCAAAATTGTCAAAATGACTCCAAACTTGTACAAAAGAATCCTGGTGCCATGGGGATGTTGTGTGTGAATTTGGGGCTTTTTGTGTGTTCCCTAGGCCAAGATATTGCCCATCCAAAAAAAAGTCAAAGTGGATAAGGGTCCCCCCTTAAGTCCTCTGAAAAAAATGACCAAAATTTAAATTTTCTTTAAACTCATACCAATGAATCATCGTGCCCCCCAGAGTGTGTGTGTGGATTTTTTGAGCTCTTTAGCTTCTTCCTTGTCCAAGATATGGGCTTTTGAAGGAATTGGATTTCGGTCAAAATTGTCAAAATGACTCCAAACTTGCACCAAAGAATCCTGGTGCCATGGGGATGTTGTGTGTGAATTTGGGGCTTGTTGTGTGTTTCCTAGGCCAAGATATGGCCCATCCAAAAAAAAGTCAAAGTGGATAAGGGTCCCCCCTTACCTCCTCTAAAAAAAATGACCAACATTTTAATTTTTTTTAATCTCATACCAATGAATCACTGGCCCCCCAGAGTGTGTGTGTGGATTTTTTGAGCTCTTTAGCTTCTTCCTTGTCCAAGATATGGGCTTTTTAAGGAATTGGATTTCGGTCAAAATTGTCAAAATGACTCCAAACTTGTACAAAAGAATCCTGGTGCCATGGGGATGTTGTGTGTGAATTTGGGGCTTTTTGTGTGTTCCCTAGGCCAAGATATTGCCCATCCAAAAAAAAGTCAAAGTGGATAAGGGTCCCCCCTTAAGTCCTCTGAAAAAAATGACCAAAATTTAAATTTTCTTTAAACTCATACCAATGAATCATCGTGCCCCCCAGAGTGTGTGTGTGGATTTTTTGAGCTCTTTAGCTTCTTCCTTGTCCAAGATATGGGCTTTTGAAGGAATTGGATTTCGGTCAAAATTGTCAAAATGACTCCAAACTTGCACCAAAGAATCCTGGTGCCATGGGGATGTTGTGTGTGAATTTGGGGCTTGTTGTGTGTTTCCTAGGCCAAGATATGGCCCATCCAAAAAAAAGTCAAAGTGGATAAGGGTCCCCCCTTACCTCCTCTAAAAAAAATGACCAACATTTTAATTTTTTTTAATCTCATACCAATGAATCACTGGCCCCCCAGAGTGTGTGTGTGGATTTTTTGAGCTCTTTAGCTTCTTCCTTGTCCAAGATATGGGCTTTTTAAGGAATTGGAAATGGGACAAAATTGTCAAAATGACTCCAAACTTGCACCAAAGAATCCTGGAGCCATGGGGATGTTGTGTGTGAATTTGGGGCTTTTTATGTGTTTCCTATGCCAAGATATGGCCCATCCAAAAAAAAGTCAAAGTGGATAAGGGTCCCCCCTTACCTCCTCTGAAAAAAATGACCAAAATTTATATTTCTTCAAACGCATATCAATGAATCATCGTGCCCCCCAGAGTGTGTTTGTGTATTTTTTGAGCTCTTAAGCTTCCTCCTTGTCCAAGATATGGGCTTTTAAAGGAATTGGATTTCGGTCAAAATTGTCAAAATGACTCCAAACTTGCACCAAAGAATCCTGGTGCCATGGGGATGTTGTGTGTGAATTTGGGGCTTTTTATGTGTTTCCTATGCCAAGATATGGCCCATCCAAAAAAAAGTCAAAGTGGATAAGGGTCCCCCCTTACGTCCTCTGAAAAAAATGACCAAAGTTTAAATTTTCCTTAAACTCATACCAATGAATCATCGTGCCCCCCAGAGTGTGTGTGTGGATTTTTTGAGCTCTTTAGCTTCTTCCTTGTCCAAGATATGGGCTTTTAAAGGAATTGGATTTCGGTCAAAATTGTCAAAATGACTCCAAACTTGCACCAAAGAATCCTGGTGCCATGGGGATGTTGTGTGTGAATTTGCGGCTTTTTATGTGTTTTCTATGCCAAGATTTGGCCCATCCAAAAAAAAGTCAAAGTGGATAAGGGTCCCCCCTTACCTCCTCTGAAAAAAATGACCAAAATTTAAATTTTCTTTAAACTCATACCAATAAATCATCGTGCCCCCCAGAGTGTGTTTGTGTATTTTTTGAGCTCTTTAGTTTCTTCCTTGTCCAAGATATGGGCTTTTTAAGGAATTGGATTTCGGTCAAAATTGTCAAAATGACTCCAAACTTGTACAAAAGAATTCTGGTGCCATGGGGATGTTGTGTGTGAATTTGGGGCTTGTTGTGTGTTTCCTAGGCCAAGATATGGCCCATCCATAAAAAAGTCAAAGTGGATAAGGGTCCCCCCTTACCTCCTCTGAAAAAAATTACCAAAATTTAAATTTTCTTTAAACTCATACCGATGAATCATCGTGCCCCCCAGAGTGTGTTTGTGGATTTTTTGAGCTCTTTAGCTTCTTCCTTGTCCAAGATATGGGCTTTTAAAGGAATTGGATTTCAGTCAAAATTGTCAAAATGACTCCAAACTTGCACCAAAGAATCCTGGTGCCATGGGGATGTTGTGTGTGAATTTTGGGCTTTTTGTGTGTTCCCTAGGCCAAGATATGGCCCATCCAAAAAAAAGTCAAAGTGGATAAGGGTCCCCCCTTACCTCCTCATAAAAAAATGACCAAAATTTAAATTTTCTTTAAACGCATACCAATGAATCATCGTGCACCCCAGAGTGTGTGTGTGGATTTTTTGAGCTCTTTAGCTTCTTCCTTGTCCAAGATATGGGCTTTTAAAGGAATTGGATTTCGGTCAAAATTGTCAAAATGACTCCAAACTTGCACCAAAGAATCCTGGTGCCATGGGGATGTTGTGTGTGAATTTGCGGCTTTTTATGTGTTTTCTATGCCAAGATTTGGCCCATCCAAAAAAAAGTCAAAGTTGATAAGGGTCCCCCCTTACCTCCTCTGAAAAAAATGACCAAAATTTAAATTTTCTTTAAACTCATACCAATAAATCATCGTGCCCCCCAGAGTGTGTTTGTGTATTTTTTGAGCTCTTTAGTTTCTTCCTTGTCCAAGATATGGGCTTTTTAAGGAATTGGATTTGGTCAAAATTGTCAAAATGACTCCAAACTTGTACAAAAGAATGCTGGTGCCATGGGGATGTTGTGTGTGAATTTGGGGCTTTTTATGTGTTTCCTATGCCAAGATATGGCCCATCCAAAAAAAAGTCAAAGTGGATAAGGGTCCCCCCTTACGTCCTCTGAAAAAAATGACCAAAGTTTAAATTTTCCTTAAACTCATACCAATGAATCATCGTGCCCCCCAGAGTGTGTGTGTGGATTTTTTGAGCTCTTTAGCTTCTTCCTTGTCCAAGATATGGGCTTTTAAAGGAATTGGATTTCGGTCAAAATTGTCAAAATGACTCCAAACTTGCACCAAAGAATCCTGGTGCCATGGGGATGTTGTGTGTGAATTTGCGGCTTTTTATGTGTTTTCTATGCCAAGATTTGGCCCATCCAAAAAAAAGTCAAAGTGGATAAGGGTCCCCCCTTACCTCCTCTGAAAAAAATGACCAAAATTTAAATTTTCTTTAAACTCATACCAATAAATCATCGTGCCCCCCAGAGTGTGTTTGTGTATTTTTTGAGCTCTTTAGTTTCTTCCTTGTCCAAGATATGGGCTTTTTAAGGAATTGGATTTCGGTCAAAATTGTCAAAATGACTCCAAACTTGTACAAAAGAATTCTGGTGCCATGGGGATGTTGTGTGTGAATTTGGGGCTTGTTGTGTGTTTCCTAGGCCAAGATATGGCCCATCCATAAAAAAGTCAAAGTGGATAAGGGTCCCCCCTTACCTCCTCTGAAAAAAATTACCAAAATTTAAATTTTCTTTAAACTCATACCGATGAATCATCGTGCCCCCCAGAGTGTGTTTGTGGATTTTTTGAGCTCTTTAGCTTCTTCCTTGTCCAAGATATGGGCTTTTAAAGGAATTGGATTTCAGTCAAAATTGTCAAAATGACTCCAAACTTGCACCAAAGAATCCTGGTGCCATGGGGATGTTGTGTGTGAATTTTGGGCTTTTTGTGTGTTCCCTAGGCCAAGATATGGCCCATCCAAAAAAAAGTCAAAGTGGATAAGAGTCCCCCCTTACCTCCTCATAAAAAAATGACCAAAATTTAAATTTTCTTTAAACGCATACCAATGAATCATCGTGCACCCCAGAGTGTGTGTGTGGATTTTTTGAGCTCTTTAGCTTCTTCCTTGTCCAAGATATGGGCTTTTAAAGGAATTGGATTTCGGTCAAAATTGTCAAAATGACTCCAAACTTGCACCAAAGAATCCTGGTGCCATGGGGATGTTGTGTGTGAATTTGCGGCTTTTTATGTGTTTTCTATGCCAAGATTTGGCCCATCCAAAAAAAAGTCAAAGTTGATAAGGGTCCCCCCTTACCTCCTCTGAAAAAAATGACCAAAATTTAAATTTTCTTTAAACTCATACCAATAAATCATCGTGCCCCCCAGAGTGTGTTTGTGTATTTTTTGAGCTCTTTAGTTTCTTCCTTGTCCAAGATATGGGCTTTTTAAGGAATTGGATTTCGGTCAAAATTGTCAAAATGACTCCAAACTTGTACAAAAGAATGCTGGTGCCATGGGGATGTTGTGTGTGAATTTGGGGCTTGTTGTGTGTTTCCTAGGCCAAGATATGGCCCATCCATAAAAAAGTCAAAGTGGATAAGGGTCCCCCCTTATCTCCTCTGAAAAAAATTACCAAAATTTAAATTTTCTTTAAACTCATACCGATGAATCATCGTGCCCCCCAGAGTGTGTTTGTGGATTTTTTGAGCTCTTTAGCTTCTTCCTTGTCCAAGATATGGGCTTTTAAAGGAATTGGATTTCAGTCAAAATTGTCAAAATGACTCCAAACTTGCACCAAAGAATCCTGGTGCCATGGGGATGTTGTGTGTGAATTTTGGGCTTTTTGTGTGTTCCCTAGGCCAAGATATGGCCCATCCAAAAAAAAGTCAAAGTGGATAAGGGTCCCCCCTTACCTCCTCATAAAAAAATGACCAAAATTCAAATTTTCTTTAAACGCATACCAATGAATCATCGTGCACCCCAGAGTGTGTGTGTGGATTTTTTGAGCTCTTTAGCTTCTTCCTTGTCCAAGATATGGGCTTTTAAAGGAATTGGATTTCAGTCAAAATTGTCAAAATGACTCCAAACTTGCACCAAAGAATCCTGGTGCCATGGGGATGTTGTGTGTGAATTTGGGGCTTTTTATGTGTTTCCTATGCCAAGATATGGCCCATCCAAAAAAAAGTCAAAGTGGATAAGGGTCCCCCCTTACCTCCTCTGAAAAAAATGAACAAAATTTAAATTTTCTTTAAACGCATACCACTGAATCATCGTGCAACCCAGACTGTGTGTGTGGATTTTTTGAGCTCTTAAGCTTCCTCCTTGTCCAAGATATGGGATTTTAAAGGAATTGGATTTCAGTCAAAATTGTCAAAATGACTCCAAACTTGCACCAAAGAATCCTGGTGCCATGGGGATGTTGTGTGTGAATTTGGGGCTTTTTATGTGTTTCCTATGCCAAGATATGGCCAATCCAAAAAAAAGTCAAAGTGGATAAGGGTCCCCCCTTAACTCCTCTGAAAAAAATGACCAAAATTTAAATTTTCTTTAAACGCATACCAATGAATCATCGTGCAACCCAGACTGTGTGTGTGGATTTTTTGAGCTCTTAAGCTTCCTCCTTGTCCAAGATATGGGATTTTAAAGGAATTGGATTTCAGTCAAAATTGTCAAAATGACTCCAAACTTGCACCAAAGAATCCTGGTGCCATGGGGATGTTTTGTGTGAATTTGGGGCTTTTTATGTGTTTCCTATGCCAAGATATGGCCCATCCAAAAAAAAGTCAAAGTGGATAAAGGTCCCCCCTTACCTCCTCTGAAAAAAATGACCAAAATTTAAATTTTCTTTAAACTCATACCAATGAATCATCGTGCCCCCCAGAGTGTGTTTGTGTATTTTTTGAGCTCTTTAGCTTCTTCCTTGTCCAAGATATGGGCTTTTTAAGGAATTGGAATTGGGACTAAATTGTCAAAATGACTCCAAACTTGCACCAAAGAATCCTGGTGCCATGGGGATGTTTTGTGTGAACTTGGGGCTTTTTATGTGTTTCCTATGCCAAGATATGGCCCATCCAAAAAAAAGTCAAAGTGGATAAGGGTCCCCCCTTACCTCCTCTGAAAAAAATTACCAAAATTATAATTTTCTTTAAACTCATACCAATGAATCATCGTGCCCCCCAGAGTGTGTGTGGGTATTTTTTGAGCTCTTTAGTTTCTTCCTTGTCCAAGATTTGGGCTTTTAAAGGAATTGGATTTCAGTCAAAATTGCCAAAATGACTCCAAACGTGCACTAAAGAATCCTGGTGCCATGGGGATGTTGTGTGTGAATTTGGGGCTTTTTGTGTGTTCCCTAGGCCAAGATATGGCCCATCCAAAAAAGAGTCAAAGTTCCCCCCTTACTTCCTCTGAAAAAAATGACCAAAATTTTAATTCTCTTTAGACTCATACCAATGAATCATCGTGCCCCCCAGAGTGTGTGTGTGGATTTGTTGAGCTCTTTAGCTTCTTCCTTGTCCAAGATATGGGCTTTTTAAGGAATTGGAGTTCAGTCAAAATTGTCAAAATGACTCCAAACTTGTACAAAAGAATCCTGGTGCCATGGGGATGTTGTGTGTGAATTTGGGGCTTTTTGTGTGTTCCCTAGGCCAAGATATTGCCCATCCAAAAAAAAGTCAAAGTGGATAAGGGTCCCCCCTTAAGTCCTCTGAAAAAAATGACCAAAATTTAAATTTTCTTTAAACTCATACCAACGAATCATCGTGCCCCCCAGAGTGTGTGTGTGGATTTTTTGAGCTCTTTAGCTTCTTCCTTGTCCAAGATATGGGCTTTTGAAGGAATTGGATTTCGGTCAAAATTGTCAAAATGACTCCAAACTTGTACAAAAGAATCCTGGTGCCATGGGAATGTTGTGTGTGAATTTGGGGCTTTTTGTGTGTTCCCTAGGCCAAGATATTGCCCATCCAAAAAAAAGTCAAAGTGGATAAGGGTCCCCCCTTAAGTCCTCTGAAAAAAATGACCAAAATTTAAATTTTCTTTAAACTCATACCAATGAATCACTGGCCCCCCAGAGTGTGTGTGTGGATTTTTTGAGCTCTTTAGCTTCTTCCTTGTCCAAGATATGGGCTTTTTAAGGAATTGGAAATGGGACAAAATTGTCAAAATGACTCCAAACTTGCACCAAAGAATCCTGGAGCCATGGGGATGTTGTGTGTGAATTTGGGGCTTTTTATGTGTTTCCTATGCCAAGATATGGCCCATCCAAAAAAAGTCAAAGTGGATAAGGGTCCCCCCTTACCTCCTCTGAAAAAAATGACCAAAATTTATATTTCTTCAAACGCATATCAATGAATCATCGTGCCCCCAGAGTGTGTTTGTGTATTTTTTGAGCTCTTAAGCTTCCTCCTTGTCCAAGATATGGGCTTTTAAAGGAATTGGATTTCGGTCAAAATTGTCAAAATGACTCCAAACTTGCACCAAAGAATCCTGGTGCCATGGGGATGTTGTGTGTGAATTTGGGGCTTTTTATGTGTTTCCTAGGCCAAGATATGGCCCATCCAAAAAAAAGTCAAAGTGGATAAGGGTCCCCCCTTACGTCCTCTGAAAAAAATGACCAAAGTTTAAATTTTCCTTAAACTCATACCAATGAATCATCGTGCCCCCCAGAGTGTGTGTGTGGATTTTTTGAGCTCTTTAGCTTCTTCCTTGTCCAAGATATGGGCTTTTAAAGGAATTGGATTTCGGTCAAAATTGTCAAAATGACTCCAAACTTGCACCAAAGAATCCTGGTGCCATGGGGATGTTGTGTGTGAATTTGCGGCTTTTTATGTGTTTTCTATGCCAAGATTTGGCCCATCCAAAAAAAAGTCAAAGTGGATAAGGGTCCCCCCTTACCTCCTCTGAAAAAAATGACCAAAATTTAAATTTTCTTTAAACTCATACCAATAAATCATCGTGCCCCCCAGAGTGTGTTTGTGTATTTTTTGAGCTCTTTAGTTTCTTCCTTGTCCAAGATATGGGCTTTTTAAGGAATTGGATTTCGGTCAAAATTGTCAAAATGACTCCAAACTTGTACAAAAGAATTCTGGTGCCATGGGGATGTTGTGTGTGAATTTGGGGCTTTTTGTGTGTTTCCTAGGCCAAGATATGGCCCATCCATAAAAAAGTCAAAGTGGATAAGGGTCCCCCCTTACCTCCTCATAAAAAAATTACCAAAATTTAAATTTTCTTTAAACGCATACCAATGAATCATCGTGCACCCCAGAGTGTGTGTGTGGATTTTTTGAGCTCTTTAGCTTCTTCCTTGTCCAAGATATGGGCTTTTAAAGGAATTGGATTTCGGTCAAAATTGTCAAAATGACTCCAAACTTGCACCAAAGAATCCTGGTGCCATGGGGATGTTGTGTGTGAATTTGCGGCTTTTTATGTGTTTTCTATGCCAAGATTTGGCCCATCCAAAAAAAAGTCAAAGTGGATAAGGGTCCCCCCTTACCTCCTCTGAAAAAAATGACCAAAATTTAAATTTTCTTTAAACTCATACCAATAAATCATCGTGCCCCCCAGAGTGTGTTTGTGTATTTTTTGAGCTCTTTAGTTTCTTCCTTGTCCAAGATATGGGCTTTTTAAGGAATTGGATTTCGGTCAAAATTGTCAAAATGACTCCAAACTTGTACAAAAGAATTCTGGTGCCATGGGGATGTTGTGTGTGAATTTGGGGCTTGTTGTGTGTTTCCTAGGCCAAGATATGGCCAATCCATAAAAAAGTCAAAGTGGATAAGGGTCCCCCCTTATCTCCTCTGAAAAAAATTACCAACATTTTAATTTTCTTTAAACTCATACCAATGAATCATTGTGCCCCCCAGAGTGTGTTTGGGGAGTTTTTGAGCTCTTAAGCTTCTTCCTTGTCCAAGATATGCCAAGATATGGGCTTTTAAAGGAATTGGATTTCAGTCAAAATTGTCAAAATGACTCCAAACTTGCACCAAAGAATCCTGGTGCCATGGGGATGTTGTGTGTGAATTTGGGGCTTGTTGTGTGTTTCCTAGGCCAAGATATGGCCCATCCATAAAAAAGTCAAAGTGGATAAGGGTCCCCCCTTACCTCCTCATAAAAAAATGACCAAAATTAAAATTTTCTTTAAACGCATACCAATGAATCATCATGCACCCCAGAGTGTGTGTGTGGATTTTTTGAGCTCTTTAGCTTCTTCCTTGTCCAAGATATGGGCTTTTTAAGGAATTGGAATTTGGACAAAATTGTCAAAATGACTCCAAACTTGCACCAAAGAATCCTGGTGCCATGGGGATGTTGTGTGTGAATTTGGGGCTTTTTATGTGTTTCCTATGCCAAGATATGGCCCATCCAAAAAAAAGTCAAAGTGGATAAGGGTCCCCCCTTACCTCCTCATAAAAAAATGACCAAAATTAAAATTTTCTTTAAACGCATACCAATGAATCATCATGCACCCCAGAGTGTGTGTGTGGATTTTTTGAGCTCTTTAGCTTCTTCCTTGTCCAAGATATGGGCTTTTTAAGGAATTGGAATTTGGACAAAATTGTCAAAATGACTCCAAACTTGCACCAAAGAATCCTGGTGCCATGGGGATGTTGTGTGTGAATTTGGGGCTTTTTATGTGTTTCCTATGCCAAGATATGGCCCATCCAAAAAAAAGTCAAAGTGGATAAGGGTCCCCCCTTACCTCCTCTGAAAAAAATTACCAAAATTTTAATTTTTTTTAAACTCAGACCAATGAATCATCGTGCCCCCCAGAGTGTGTTTGTGTATTTTTTTAGCTCTTTAGCTTCTTCCTTGTCCAAGATATGGGCTTTTTAAGGAATTGGAATTTGGACTAAGTTGTCAAAATGACTCCAAACATGCACCAAAGAATCCTGGTGCCATGGGGATGTTTTGTGTGAATTTGGGGCTTTTTGTGTGTTCCCTAGGCCAAGATATGGCCCATCCAAAAAAAAAATCAAAGTGGATAAGGGTCCCCCCTTCCCTCCTCTGAAAAAAATCACCAACATTTTAATTTTCTTTAAACTCATACCAATGAATCATCGTGCCCCCCAGAGTGTGTTTGGGGAGTTTTTGAGCTCTTAAGCTTCTTCCTTGTCCAAGATATGCCAAGATATGGGCTTTTAAAGGAATTGGATTTCAGTCAAAATTGTCAAAATGACTCCAAACTTGCACCAAAGAATCCTGGTGCCATGGGGATGTTGTGTGTGAATTTGGGGCTTGTTGTGTGTTTCCTAGGCCAAGATATGGCCCATCCATAAAAAAGTCAAAGTGGATAAGGGTCCCCCCTTACCTCCTCATAAAAAAATGACCAAAATTAAAATTTTCTTTAAACGCATACCAATGAATCATCATGCACCCCAGAGTGTGTGTGTGGATTTTTTGAGCTCTTTAGCTTCTTCCTTGTCCAAGATATGGGCTTTTTAAGGAATTGGAATTTGGACAAAATTGTCAAAATGACTCCAAACTTGCACCAAAGAATCCTGGTGCCATGGGGATGTTGTGTGTGAATTTGGGGCTTTTTATGTGTTTCCTATGCCAAGATATGGCCCATCCAAAAAAAAGTCAAAGTGGATAAGGGTCCCCCCTTACCTCCTCTGAAAAAAATTACCAAAATTTTAATTTTTTTTAAACTCATACCAATGAATCATCGTGCCCCCCAGAGTGTGTTTGTGTATTTTTTTAGCTCTTTAGCTTCTTCCTTGTCCAAGATATGGGCTTTTTAAGGAATTGGAATTTGGACTAAGTTGTCAAAATGACTCCAAACATGCACCAAAGAATCCTGGTGCCATGGGGATGTTTTGTGTGAATTTGGGGCTTTTTGTGTGTTCCCTAGGCCAAGATATGGCCCATCCAAAAAAAAAATCAAAGTGGATAAGGGTCCCCCCTTCCCTCCTCTGAAAAAAATCACCAACATTTTAATTTTCTTTAAACTCATACCAATGAATCATCGTGCCCCCCAGAGTGTGTTTGGGGAGTTTTTGAGCTCTTAAGCTTCTTCCTTGTCCAAGATATGCCAAGATATGGGCTTTTAAAGGAATTGGATTTCAGTCAAAATTGTCAAAATGACTCCAAACTTGCACCAAAGAATCCTGGTGCCATGGGGATGTTGTGTGTGAATTTGGGGCTTTTTATGTGTTTCCTATGCCAAGATATGGCCCATCCAAAAAAAAGTCAAAGTGGATAAGGGTCCCCCCTTACCTCCTCTGAAAAAAATGACCAAAATTTAAATTTTCTTTAAACGCATACCAATGAATCATCGTGCAACCCAGACTGTGTGTGTGGATTTTTTGAGCTCTTAAGCTTCCTCCTTGTCCAAGATATGGGATTTTAAAGGAATTGGATTTCAGTCAAAATTGTCAAAATGACTCCAAACTTGCACCAAAGAATCCTGGTGCCATGGGGATGTTTTGTGTGAATTTGGGGCTTTTTATGTGTTTCCTATGCCAAGATATGGCCCATCCAAAAAAAAGTCAAAGTGGATAAAGGTCCCCCCTTACGTCCTCTGAAAAAAATGACCAAAATTTAAATTTTCTTTAAACTCATACCAATGAATCATCGTGCCCCCCAGAGTGTGTTTGTGTATTTTTTGAGCTCTTTAGCTTCTTCCTTGTCCAAGATATGGGCTTTTTAAGGAATTGGAATTGGGACTAAATTGTCAAAATGACTCCAAACTTGCACCAAAGAATCCTGGTGCCATGGGGATGTTTTGTGTGAATTTGGGGCTTTTTATGTGTTTCCTATGCCAAGATATGGCCCATCCAAAAAAAAGTCAAAGTGGATAAGGGTCCCCCCTTACCTCCTCTGAAAGAAATTACCAAAATTATAATTTTCTTTAAACTCATACCAATGAATCATCGTGCCCCCCAGAGTGTGTGTGTGGATTTTTTGAGCTCTTTAGCTTCCTCCTTGTCCAAGATTTGGGCTTTTAATGGAATTGGATTTCAGTCAAAATTGCCAAAATGACTCCAAACGTGCACTAAAGAATCCTGGTGCCATGGGGATGTTGTGTGTGAATTTGGGGCTTTTTGTGTGTTCCCTAGGCCAAGATATGGCCCATCCAAAAAAGAGTCAAAGTTCCCCCCTTACCTCCACTGAAAAAAATGACCAAAATTTAAATTTTCTTTTGACTCATACCAATGAATCATCGTGCCCCCCAGAGTGTGTGTGTGGATTTGTTGAGCTCTTTAGCTTCTTCCTTGTCCAAGATATGGGCTTTTTAAGGAATTGGATTTCGGTCAAAATTGTCAAAATGACTCCAAACTTGCACCAAAGAATCCTGGTGCCATGGGGATGTTTTGTGTGAATTTGGGGCTTTTTATGTGTTTCCTATGCCAAGATATGGCCCATCCAAAAAAAAGTCAAAGTGGATAAAGGTCCCCCCTTACCTCCTCTGAAAAAAATGACCAAAATTTAAATTTTCTTTAGACTCATACCAATGAATCATCGTGCCCCCCAGAGTGTGTTTGTGTATTTTTTTAGCTCTTTAGCTTCTTCCTTGTCCAAGATATGGGCTTTTTAAGGAATTGGAATTGGGACTAAATTGTCAAAATGACTCCAAACTTGCACTAAAGAATCCTGGTGCCATGGGGATGTTTTGTGTGAATTTGGGGCTTTTTATGTGTTTCCTATGCCAAGATATGGCCCATCCAAAAAAAAGTCAAAGTGGATAAGGGTCCCCCCTTACCTCCTCTGAAAAAAATTACCAAAATTATAATTTTCTTTAAACTCATACCAATGAATCATCGTGCCCCCCAGAGTGTGTGTGTGGATTTTTTGAGCTCTTTAGCTTCCTCCTTGTCCCAGATTTGGGCTTTTAATGGAATTGGATTTCAGTCAAAATTGCCAAAATGACTCCAAACGTGCACTAAAGAATCCTGGTGCCATGGGGATGTTGTGTGTGAATTTGGGGCTTTTTGTGTGTTCCCTAGGCCAAGATATGGCCCATCCAAAAAAGAGTCAAAGTTCCCCCCTTACCTCCACTGAAAAAAATGACCAAAATTTAAATTTTCTTTTGACTCATACCAATGAATCATCGTGCCCCCCAGAGTGTGTGTGTGGATTTGTTGAGCCCTTTAGCTTCTTCCTTGTCCAAGATATGGGCTTTTTAAGGAATTGGATTTCGGTCAAAATTGTCAAAATGACTCCAAACTTGCACCAAAGAATCCTGGTGCTATGGGGATGTTGTGTATGAATTTGGGGCTTGTTGTGTGTTTCCTAGGCCAAGATATGGCCCATCCAAAAAAAAGTCAAAGTGGATAAGGGTCCCCCCTTACCTCCTCTGAAAAAGAAGACCAAAATTTAAATTTTCTTTAAGCTCATACCAATGAATCATCATGGCCCCCAGAGTGTGTGTGTGGATTTTTTGAGCTCTTTAGCTTCCTCCTTGTCCAAGATTTGGGCTTTTAAAGGAATTGGATATCGGGCCAAAATTGTCAAAATGTCTCCAAACTTGCACCAAAGAATCCTGGTGCCATGGGGATGTTGTGTGTGAATTTGGGGCTTTTTGTGTGTTCCCTAGGCAAAGATATGGCCCATCCAAAAAAAAGTCAAAGTGGATAAGGGTCCCCCCTTACCTCCCCTGAAAAAATGACCAAAATTTAAATTTTCTTTAAACTCATACCAATGAATCATCGTGCCCCCCAGAGTGTGTGTGTGTATTTTTTGAGCTCTTTAGCTTCTTCCTTGTCCAAGATATGGGCTTTTTAAGGAATTGGGTTTCGGTCAAAATTGTCAAATTGACTCCAAACTTGCACCAAAGAATCCTGGTGCCATGGGGATGTTGTGTATGAATTTGGGGCTTGTTGTGTGTGTCCTAGGCCAAGATATGGCCCATCCAAAAAAAAGTCAATGTGGATAAGGGTCCCCCCTTACCTCCTCTGAAAAAATGACCACAATTTAAATTTTCTTTAAACTCATACCAATGAATAATCGTGCCCCCCAGAGTGCGTGTGTGGATTTTTTGAGCTCTTTAGCTTCCTCCTTGTCCAAGATTTGGGCTTTTAAAGGAATTGGATTTCGGGCCAAAATTGTCAAAATGTCTCCAAACTTGCACCAAAGTAGCCTGGTGCCATGGGGATGTTATGTGTGAATTTGGGGCTTTTTGTGTGTTCCCTAGGCCAAGATATGGCCCATCCAAAAAAAAGTCAAAGCGAATAAGGGTCCCCCCTTACCTCCTCTGAAAAAATGACCAACATTTTAATTTTCTTGAAACTCATACCAATGAATCATCGTGCCCCCCAGAGTGTGTGTGGGGATTTTTTGAGCTCTTTAGCTTCTTCCTTGTCCAAGATTTGGGCTTTTAAAGGAATTGGAAGTTGGACAAAAATGTCAAAATGACTCCAAACTTGCACCAAAGAATCCTGGTGCCATGGGGATGTTGTGTGTGAATTTGGGGCTTTTGATGTGTTTCCTATGCCAAGATATGGCCCATCCAAAAAAAAGTCAAAGTGGATAAGGGTCCCCCCTTACCTCCTCTGACAAAAATGACCAAAATTTTAATTTTCTTGAAACTCATACCAATGAATCATCGTGCACCCCAGAGTGTGTGTGTGTGTATTTTTTGAGCTCTTTAGCTTCTTCCTTGTCAAACATATGGGCTTTTAAAGGTATTGGATTTCGGTCAAAATTGTCAAAATGACTCCAAACTTGCACCAAAGAATCCTGGTGCCATGGGGATGTTGTGTGTGAATTTGGGGCTTTTTGTGTGTTCCCTAGGCAAAGATATGGCCCATCCAAAAAAAAGTAAAAGTGGATAAGGGTCCCCCCTTACCTCATCTGAAAAAAAAGACCAAAATTTTAATTTTCTTTAAACTCATACCAATGAATCATCATGCCCCCCAGAGTGTGTGTGTGGATTTTTTGAGCTCTTTAGCTTCTTCCTTGTCCAAGATATGGACTTTTAAAGGAATTGGAATTTGGACCAAAATTGTCAAAATGTCTCCAAACTTGCACCAAAGAATCCTGGTGCCATGGGGATATTGTGTGTGAATTTGGGGCTTTTTGTGTGTTCCCTAGGCCAAGATATGGCCCATCCAAAAAAAGTCAATGTGGATAAGGGTCCCCCCTTACCTCCTCTGAAAAAAATGACCAAAATTTAAATTTTCTTTAAACTCATACCAATGAATCATCGTGCCCCCCAGAGTGTGTGTGTGGATTTTTTGAGCTCTTTAGCTTCTTCCTTGTACATGATATGGGCTTTTAAAGAAATTGGATTTCAGTCAAAATTGTCAAAATGACTCCAAACTTGCACCAAAGAATCCTGGTGCCATGGGGATGTTGTGTGTGAATTTGGGGCTTTTTGTGTGTTCCCTAGGCAAAGATATGGCCCATCCAAAAAAAAGTAAAAGTGGATAAGGGTCCCCCCTTACCTCATCTGAAAAAAAAGACCAGAATTTTAATTTTCTTTAAACTCATACCAATGAATCATCATGCCCCCCAGAGTGTGTGTGTGGATTTTTTGAGCTCTTTAGCTTCTTCCTTGTCCAAGATATGGACTTTTAAAGGAATTGGAATTTGGACCAAAATTGTCAAAATGTCTCCAAACTTGCACCAAAAAATCCTGGTGCCATGGGGATATTGTGTGTGAATTTGGGGCTTTTTGTGTGTTCCCTAGGCAAAGATATGGCCCATCCAAAAAAAAGTCAAAGTGGATAAGGGTCCCCCCTTACCTCCTCTGAAAAAATGACCAAAATTTAAATTTTCTTTAAACTCATACCAATGAATAATCGTGCCCCCCAGAGTGTGTGTGTGGATTTTTTGAGCTCTTTAGCTTCTTCCTTGTCCAAGATATGGGCTTTTTAAGGAATTGGATTACGGTCAAAATTGTCCAAATGTCTCCAAACTTGCACCAAAGAATCCTGGTGCCATGGGGATGTTGTGTGTGAATTTGGGGCTTTTTGTGTGTTTCCTAGGCCAAGATATGGCCCATCCAAAAAAGATAAAAGTGGATAAGGGTCCCCCCTTACCTCCTCTGACAAAAATGACCAAAATTTTAATTTTCTTTAAACTCATACCAATGAATCATCGTGCCCCCCAGCGTGTGTGTGTGGATTTTTTGAGCTCTTTAGCTTCTTCCTTGTACATGATATGGGCTTTAAAGAAATTGGATTTCAGTCAAAATTGTCAAAATGACTCCAAACTTGCACCAAAGAATCCTGGTGCCATGGGGATGTTGTGTGTGAATTTGGGGCTTTTTGTGTGTTCCCTAGGCAAAGATATGGCCCATCCAAAAAAAAAGTCAAAGTGGATAAGGGTCCCCCCTTACCCCCTCTGAAAAAATGACCAAAGTTTAAATTTTCTTTAAACTCATACCAATGAATAATCGTGCCCCCCAGAGTGTGTGTGTGGATTTTTTGAGCTCTTTAGCTTCTTCCTTGTCCAAGATATGGACTTTTAAAGGAATTGGAATTTGGACCAAAATTGTCAAAATGTCTCCAAACTTGCACCAAAGAATCCTGGTGCCATGGGGATATTGTGTGTGAATTTGGGGCTTTTTGTGTGTTCCCTAGGCAAAGATATGGCCCATCCAAAAAAAAGTCAAAGTGGATAAGGGTCCCCCCTTACCTCCTCTGAAAAAATGACCAAAATTTAAA
This sequence comes from Genypterus blacodes, assembly GCF_046128005.1. NCBI lineage: Eukaryota > Metazoa > Chordata > Actinopteri > Ophidiiformes > Ophidiidae > Genypterus > Genypterus blacodes. Next base: position 2,880,701 of record NW_027466943.1, on the reverse strand, counting down.
TTTTCTTTAAACTCATACCAATGAATAATCGTGCCCCCCAGAGTGTGTGTGTGGATTTTTTGAGCTCTTTAGCTTCTTCCTTGTCCAAGATATGGGCTTTTTAAGGAATTGGATTACGGTCAAAATTGTCCAAATGTCTCCAAACTTGCACCAAAGAATCCTGGTGCCATGGGGATGTTGTGTGTGAATTTGGGGCTTTTTGTGTGTTTCCTAGGCCAAGATATGGCCCATCCTAAAAAAGTCAAAGTGGATAAGGGTCCCCCCTTACCTCCTCTGAAAAAAATGACCAAAATTTAAATTTTCTTCAAACTCATACCAATGAATCATCGTGCCCCCCAGAGTGTGTGTGTGGATTTTTTGAGCTCTTTAGCTTCTTCCTTGTACATGATATGGGCTTTAAAGAAATTGGATTTCAGTCAAAATTGTCAAAATGACTCCAAACTTGCACCAAAGAATCCTGGTGCCATGGGGATGTTGTGTGTGAATTTGGGGCTTTTTGTGTGTTCCCTAGGCAAAGATATGGCCCATCCAAAAAAAAGTCAAAGTGGATAAGGGTCCCCCCTTACCTCATCTGAAAAAAAAGACCAAAATTTAAATTTTCTTTAAACTCATACCAATGAATCATCATGCCCCCCAGAGTGTGTGTGTGGATTTTTTGAGCTCTTTAGCTTCTTCCTTGTCCAAGATATGGACTTTTAAAGGAATTGAAATTTGGACCAAAATTGTCAAAATGTCTCCAAACTTGCACCAAAGAATCCTGGTGCCATGGGGATGTTGTGTGTGAATTTGGGGCTTTTTGTGTGTTCTCTAGGCAAAGATATGGCCCATCCAAAAAAAAGTAAAAGTGGATAAGGGTCCCCCCTTACCCCCTCTGAAAAAATGACCAAAATTTAAATTTTCTTTAAACTCATACCAATGAATAATCGTGCCCCCCAGAGTGTGTGTGTGGATTTTTTGAGCTCTTTAGCTTCTTCCTTGTCCAAGATATGGGCTTTTTAAGGAATTGGATTTCGGTCAAAATTGTCAAAATGACTCCAAACTTGCACCAAAGAATCCTGGTGCCATGGGGATGTTGTGTGTGAATTTGGGGCTTTTTGTGTGTTTCCTAGGCCAAGATATGGCCCATCCAAAAAAAGTCAATATGGATAAGGGTCCCCCCTTACCTCCTCTGAAAAAAATGACCAAAATTTAAATTTTCTTTAAACTCATACCAATGAATCATCGTGCCCCCCAGAGTGTGTGTGGGGATTTTTTGAGCTCTTTAGCTTCTTCCTTGTCCAAGATTTGGGCTTTTAAAGAAATTGGATTTCGGTCAAAATTGTCAAAATGACTCCAAACTTGCACCAAAGAATCCTGGTGCCATGGGGATGTTGTGTGTGAATTTGGGGCTTTTTGTGTGTTCCCTAGGCAAAGATATGGCCCATCCAAAAAAAAATCAAAGTGGATAAGGGTCCCCCCTTACCTCATCTGAAAAAAAAGACCAAAATTTTAATTTTCTTTAAACTCATACCAATGAATCATCATGCCCCCCAGAGTGTGTGTGTGGATTTTTTGAGCTCTTTAGCTTCTTCCTTGTCCAAGATATGGACTTTTAAAGGAATTGAAATTTGGACCAAAATTGTCAAAATGTCTACAAACTTGCACCAAAGAATCCTGGTGCCATGGGGATATTGTGTGTGAATTTGGGGCTTTTTGTGTGTTCCCTAGGCAAAGATATGGCCCATCCAAAAAAAAGTCAAAGTGGATAAGGGTCCCCCCTTACCCCCTCTGAAAAAATGACCAAAATTTAAATTTTCTTTAAACTCATACCAATGAATAATCGTGCCCCCCAGAGTGTGTGTGTGGATTTTTTGAGCTCTAGATTCTTCCTTGTTCAAGATATGGGCTTTTTAAGGAATTGGATTTCGGTCAAAATTGTCAAAATGTCTCCAAACTTGCACCAAAGAATCCTGGTGCCATGGGGATGTTGTGTGTGAATTTGGGGCTTTTTGTGTGTTTCCTAGGCCAAGATATGGCCCATCCAAAAAAAGTCAATGTGGATAAGGGTCCCCCCTTACCTCCTCTGAAAAAAATGACCAAAATTTAAATTTTCTTTAAACTCATACCAATGAATCATCGTGCCCCCCAGAGTGTGTGTGTGGATTTTTTGAGCTCTTTAGCTTCCTCCTTGTCCAAGATATGGGCTTTTAAAGAAATTGGATTTCAGTCAAAATTGTCAAAATGACTCCAAACTTGCACCAAAGAATCCTGGTGCCATGGGGATGTTGTGTGTGAATTTGGGGCTTTTTGTGTGTTCCCTAGGCAAAGATATGGCCCATCCAAAAAAAAGTCAAAGTGGATAAGGGTCCCCCCTTACCTCATCTGAAAAAAAAGACCAAAATTTTAATTTTCTTTCAACTCATACTAATGAATCATCATGCCCCCCAGAGTGTGTGTGTGGATTTTTTGAGCTCTTTAGCTTCTTCCTTGTCCAAGATATGGACTTTTAAAGGAATTGAAATTTGGACCAAAATTGTCAAAATGTCTCCAAACTTGCACCAAAGAATCCTGGTGCCATGGGGATATTGTGTGTGAATTTGGGGCTTTTTGTGTGTTTCCTAGGCAAAGATATGGCCCATCCAAAGAAAAGTCAAAGTGGATAAGGATCCCCCCTTACCTCCTTTGAAAAAAATGACCAAAATTTAAATTTTCTTTAAACTCATACCAATGAATCATCGTGCCCCCCAGAGTGTGTGTGTGGATTTTTTGAGCTCTTTAGCTTCTTCCTTGTCCAAGATATGGGCTTTTAAAGGAATTGGAATTTGGACAAAATTGTCAAAATGACTCCAAACTTGCACCAAAGAATCCTGGTGCCATGGGGATGTTGTGTGTGAATTTGGGGCTTTTTGTGTGTTTCCTAGGCCAAGATATGGCCCATCCAAAAAAAAAGTCAAAGTGGATAAGGGTCCCCCCTTACCCCCTCTGAAAAAATGACCAAAGTTTAAATTTTCTTTAAACTCATACCAATGAATAATCGTGCCCCCCAGAGTGTGTGTGTGGATTTTTTGAGCTCTTTAGCTTCTTCCTTGTCCAAGATATGGACTTTTAAAGGAATTGGAATTTGGACCAAAATTGTCAAAATGTCTCCAAACTTGCACCAAAGAATCCTGGTGCCATGGGGATATTGTGTGTGAATTTGGGGCTTTTTGTGTGTTCCCTAGGCAAAGATATGGCCCATCCAAAAAAAAGTCAAAGTGGATAAGGGTCCCCCCTTACCTCCTCTGAAAAAATGACCAAAATTTAAATTTTCTTTAAACTCATACCAATGAATAATCGTGCCCCCCAGAGTGTGTGTGTGGATTTTTTGAGCTCTTTAGCTTCTTCCTTGTCCAAGATATGGGCTTTTTAAGGAATTGGATTACGGTCAAAATTGTCCAAATGTCTCCAAACTTGCACCAAAGAATCCTGGTGCCATGGGGATGTTGTGTGTGAATTTGGGGCTTTTTGTGTGTTTCCTAGTCCAAGATATGGCCCATCCTAAAAAAGTCAAAGTGGATAAGGGTCCCCCCTTACCTCCTCTGAAAAAAATGACCAAAATTTAAATTTTCTTCAAACTCATACCAATGAATCATCGTGCCCCCCAGAGTGTGTGTGTGGATTTTTTGAGCTCTTTAGCTTCTTCCTTGTACATGATATGGGCTTTAAAGAAATTGGATTTCAGTCAAAATTGTCAAAATGACTCCAAACTTGCACCAAAGAATCCTGGTGCCATGGGGATGTTGTGTGTGAATTTGGGGCTTTTTGTGTGTTCCCTAGGCAAAGATATGGCCCATCCAAAAAAAAGTAAAAGTGGATAAGGGTCCCCCCTTACCTCATCTGAAAAAAAAGGACCAAAATTTTAATTTTCTTTAAACTCATACCAAAGAATCATCATGCCCCCCAGAGTGTGTGTGTGGATTTTTTGAGCTCTTTAGCTTCTTCCTTGTCCAAGATATGGACTTTTAAAGGAATTTAAATTTGGACCAAAATTGTCAAAATGTCTCCAAACTTGCACCAAAGAATCCTGGTGCCATGGGGATGTTGTGTGTGAATTTGGGGCTTTTTGTGTGTTCCCTAGGCAAAGATATGGCCCATCCAAAAAAAAGTCAAAGTGGATAAGGGTCCCCCCTTACCCCCTCTGAAAAAATGACCAAAATTTAAATTTTCTTTAAACTCATACCAATGAATAATCGTGCCCCCCAGAGTGTGTGTGTGGATTTTTTGAGCTCTTTAGCTTCTTCCTTGTCCAAGATATGGGCTTTTTAAGGAATTGGATTTCGGTCAAAATTGTCAAAATGTCTCCAAACTTGCACCAAAGAATCCTGGTGCCATGGGGATGTTGTGTGTGAATTTGGGGCTTTTTGTGTGTTCCCTAGGCCAAGATATGGCCCATCCAAAAAAAGTCAATGTGGATAAGGGTCCCCCCTTACCTCCTCTGAAAAAAATGACCAAAATTTGAATTTTCTTTAAACTCATACCAATGAATCATCATGCCCCCCAGAGTGTGTGTGTGGATTTTTTGAGCTCTTTAGCTTCTTCCTTGTCCAAGATATGGACTTTTAAAGGAATTGAAATTTGGACCAAAATTGTCAAAATGTCTCCAAACTTGCACCAAAGAATCCTGGTGCCATGGGGATATTGTGTGTGAATTTGGGGCTTTTTGTGTGTTCTCTAGGCAAAGATATGGCCCATCCAAAAAAAAGTCAAAGTGGATAAGGGTCCCCCCTTACCCCCTCTGAAAAAATGACCAAAATTTAAATTTTCTTTAAACTCATACCAATGAATAATCGTGCCCCCCAGAGTGTGTGTGTGGATTTTTTGAGCTCTAGATTCTTCCTTGTCCAAGATATGGGCTTTTAAAGGAATTGGATTTCGGTCAAAATTGTCAAAATGTCTCCAAACTTGCACCAAAGAATCCTGGTGCCATGGGGATGTTGTGTGTGAATTTGGGGCTTTTTGTGTGTTTCCTAGGCCAAGATATGGCCCATCCAAAAAAAGTCAATGTGGATAAGGGTCCCCCCTTACCTCCTCTGAAAAAAATGACCAAAATTTAAATTTTCTTTAAACTCATACCAATGAATCATCGTGCCCCCCAGAGTGTGTGTGTGGATTTTTTGAGCTCTTTAGCTTCTTCCTTGTCCAAGATATGGGCTTTTAAAGAAATTGGATTTCAGTCAAAATTGTCAAAATGACTCCAAACTTGCACCAAAGAATTCTGGTGCCATGGGGATGTTGTGTGTGAATTTGGGGCTTTTTGTGTGTTCCCTAGGCAAAGATATGGCCCATCCAAAAAAAAGTCAAAGTGGATAAGTGTCCCCCCTTACCTCATCTGAAAAAAAAGACCAAAATTTTAATTTTCTTTAAACTCATACTAATGAATCATCATGCCCCCCAGAGTGTGTGTGTGGATTTTTTGAGCTCTTTAGCTTCTTCCTTGTCCAAGATATGGACTTTTAAAGGAATTGAAATTTGGACCAAAATTGTCAAAATGTCTCCAAACTTGCACCAAAGAATCCTGGTGCCATGGGGATATTGTGTGTGAATTTGGGGCTTTTTGTGTGTTCCCTAGGCAAAGATATGGCCCATCCAAAAAAAAGTCAAAGTGGATAAGGATCCCCCCTTACCTCCTTTGAAAAAAATGACCAAAATTTAAATTTTCTTTAAACTCATACCAATGAATCATCCAGCCCCCCAGAGTGTGTGTGTGGATTTTTTGAGCTCTTTAGCTTCTTCCTTGTCCAAGATATGGGCTTTTAAAGGAATTGGAATTTGGACAAAATTGTCAAAATGACTCCAAACTTGCACCAAAGAATCCTGGTGCCATGGGGATGTTGTGTTTGAATTTGGGGCTTTTTGTGTGTTTCCTAGGCCAAGATATGGCCCATCCAAAAAAAGTCAAAGTGGATAAGGGTCCCCCCTTACCTCCTCTGAAAAAAATTACCAAAATTAAAATTTTCTTTAAACTCATACCAATGAATCATCGTGCCCCCCAGAGTGTGTGTGTGGATTTTTTGAGCTCTTTAGCTTCTTCCTTGTACATGATATGGGCTTTTAAAGAAATTGGATTTCAGTCAAAATTGTCAAAATGACTCCAAACTTGCACCAAAGAATCCTGGTGCCATGGGGATGTTGTGTGTGAATTTGGGGCTTTTTGTGTGTTCCCTAGGCCAAGATATGGCCCATTCAAAAAAAAGTCAAAGTGGATAAGGGTCCCCCCTTACCTCCTCTGACAAAAATGACCAAAATTTAAATTTTCTTGAAACTCATACCAATGAATCATCGTGCCCCCCAGAGTGTGTGTGTGGATTTTTTGAGCTCTTTAGCTTCTTCCTTGTCCAAGATATGGGCTTTTAAAGGAATTGGATTTCGGTCAAAATTGTCAAAATGACTCCAAACTTGTACCAAAGAATCCTGGTGCCATGGGGATTTTGTGTGTGAATTTGGGGCTTTTTGTGTGTTCCCTAGGCCAAGATATGGCCCATTCAAAAAACAGTCAAAGTGGATAAGGGTCCCCCCTAACCTCCTCTGAAAAAAATGACCAAAATTTAAATTTTCTTTAAACTCATACCAATGAATCATTGTGCCCCCCAGAGTGTGTGTGGGGATTTTTTGAGCTCTTTAGCTTCTTCCTTGTCCAAGATTTGGGCTTTTAAAGGAATTGGAAGTTGGACAAAAATGTCAAAATGACTCCAAACTTGCACCAAAGAATCCTGGTGCCATGGGGATGTTGTGTGTGAATTTGGGGCTTTTTGTGTGTTTCCTATGCCAAGATATGGCCCATCCAAAAAAAAGTCAAAGTGGATAAGGGTCCCCCCTTACCTCCTCTGAAAAAATGACCAAATTTTAAATTTTCTTTAAACTCATACCAATGAATCATCGTGCCCCCCAGAGTTTGTGTGGGGATTTTTTGAGCTCTTTAGCTTCTTCCTTGTCCAAGATTTGGGTTTTTAAAGGAATTGGATTTCAGTCAAAATAGTCAAAATGACTCCAAACTTGCACCAAAGAATCCTGGTGCCATGGGGATGTTGTGTGTGAATTTGGGGCTTTTTGTGTGTTCCCTAGGCCAAGATATGGCCCATCCAAAAAAAAGTCAAAGTGGATAAGGGTCCCCCCTTACCTCCTCTGAAAAAATGAACAAAATTTAAATTTTCTTTAAACTCATACCAATGAATCATCGTGCCCCCCAGAGTGTGTGTGGGGATTTTTTGAGCTCTTAAGCTTCTTCCTTGTCCAAGATTTGGGCTTTTAAAGAAATTGGATTTCAGTCAAAATTGTCAAAATGACTCCAAACTTGCACCAAAGAATCCTGGTGCAATGGGGATGTTGTGTGTGAATTTGGGGCTTTTTGTGTGTTCCCTAGGCCAAGATATGGCCCATCCAAAAAAAAGTCAAAGTGGATAAGGGTCCCCCCTTACCTCCTCTGAAAAAAATGACCAAAATTAAAATTTTCTTTAAACTCATACCAATGAATCATCGTGCCCCCCCAGAGTTTGTGTGTGGATTTTTTGAGCTCTTTAGTTTCTTTCTTGTCCAAGATATGGGCTTTTAAAGGAATTGGATTTCGGTCAAAATTGTCAAAATGACTCCAAACTTGTACCAAAGAATCCTGGTGCCATGGGGATTTTGTGTGTGAATTTGGGGCTTTTTGTGTGTTCCCTAGGCCAAGATATGGCCCATTCAAAAAAAAGTCAAAGTGGATAAGGGTCCCCCCTAACCTCCTCTGAAAAAATGACCAAAATTTAAATTTTCTTGAAACTCATACCAATGAATCATCGTGCCCCCCAGAGTGTGTGTGGGGATTTTTTGAGCTCTTTAGCTTCTTCCTTGTCCAAGATTTGGGCTTTTAAAGGAATTGGAAGTTGGACAAAAATGTCAAAATGACTCCAAACTTGCACCAAAGAATCCTGGTGCCCTGGGGATGTTGTGTGTGAATTTGGGGCTTTTTGTGTGTTCCCTAGGCCAAGATATGGCCCATCCAAAAAAAAGTCAAAGTGGATAAGGGTCCCCCCTTACCTCCTCTGACAAAAATGACCAAAATTTTAATTTTCTTGAAACTCATACCAATGAATCATCGTGCCCCCCCAGAGTTTGTGTGTGGATTTTTTGAGCTCTTTAGTTTCTTTCTTGTCCAAGATATGGGCTTTTAAAGGAATTGGATTTCGGTCAAAATTGTCAAAATGACTCCAAACTTGTACCAAAGAATCCTGGTGCCATGGGGATTTTGTGTGTGAATTTGGGGCTTTTTGTGTGTTCCCTAGGCCAAGATATGGCCCATTCAAAAAAAAGTCAAAGTGGATAAGGGTCCCCCCTAACCTCCTCTGAAAAAAATGACCAAAATTTAAATTTTCTTGAAACTCATACCAATGAATCATCGTGCCCCCCAGAGTGTGTGTGGGGATTTTTTGAGCTCTTTAGCTTCTTCCTTGTCCAAGATTTGGGCTTTTAAAGGAATTGGAAGTTGGACAAAAATGTCAAAATGACTCCAAACTTGCACCAAAGAATCCTGGTGCCATGGGGATGTTGTGTGTGAATTTGGGGCTTTTTGTGTGTTCCCTAGGCCAAGATATGGCCCATTCAAAAAACAGTCAAAGTGGATAAGGGTCCCCCCTAACCTCCTCTGAAAAAAATGACCAAAATTTAAATTTTCTTGAAACTCATACCAATGAATCATTGTGCCCCCCAGAGTGTGTGTGGGGATTTTTTGAGCTCTTTAGCTTCTTCCTTGTCCAAGATTTGGGCTTTTAAAGGAATTGGAAGTTGGACAAAAATGTCAAAATGACTCCAAACTTGCACCAAAGAATCCTGGTGCCATGGGGATGTTGTGTGTGAATTTGGGGCTTTTTGTGTGTTCCCTAGGCCAAGATATGGCCCATCCAAAAAAAAGTCAAAGTGGATAAGGGTCCCCCCTTACCTCCTCTGAAAAAATGAACAAAATTTAAATTTTCTTTAAACTCATACCAATGAATCATCGTGCCCCCCAGAGTGTGTGTGGGGATTTTTTGAGCTCTTAAGCTTCTTCCTTGTCCAAGATTTGGGCTTTTAAAGAAATTGGATTTCAGTCAAAATTGTCAAAATGACTCCAAACTTGCACCAAAGAATCCTGGTGCAATGGGGATGTTGTGTGTGAATTTGGGGCTTTTTGTGTGTTCCCTAGGCCAAGATATGGCCCATCCAAAAAAAAGTCAAAGTGGATAAGGGTCCCCCCTTACCTCCTCTGAAAAAAATGACCAAAATTAAAATTTTCTTTAAACTCATACCAATGAATCATCGTGCCCCCCCAGAGTTTGTGTGTGGATTTTTTGAGCTCTTTAGTTTCTTTCTTGTCCAAGATATGGGCTTTTAAAGGAATTGGATTTCGGTCAAAATTGTCAAAATGACTCCAAACTTGTACCAAAGAATCCTGGTGCCATGGGGATTTTGTGTGTGAATTTGGGGCTTTTTGTGTGTTCCCTAGGCCAAGATATGGCCCATTCAAAAAAAAGTCAAAGTGGATAAGGGTCCCCCCTAACCTCCTCTGAAAAAAATGACCAAAATTTAAATTTTCTTGAAACTCATACCAATGAATCATCGTGCCCCCCAGAGTGTGTGTGGGGATTTTTTGAGCTCTTTAGCTTCTTCCTTGTCCAAGATTTGGGCTTTTAAAGGAATTGGAAGTTGGACAAAAATGTCAAAATGACTCCAAACTTGCACCAAAGAATCCTGGTGCCATGGGGATGTTGTGTGTGAATTTGGGGCTTTTTGTGTGTTCCCTAGGCCAAGATATGGCCCATCCAAAAAAAAGTCAAAGTGGATAAGGGTCCCCCCTTACCTCCTCTGACAAAAATGACCAAAATTTTAATTTTCTTGAAACTCATACCAATGAATCATCGTGCCCCCCCAGAGTTTGTGTGTGGATTTTTTGAGCTCTTTAGTTTCTTTCTTGTCCAAGATATGGGCTTTTAAAGGAATTGGATTTCGGTCAAAATTGTCAAAATGACTCCAAACTTGTACCAAAGAATCCTGGTGCCATGGGGATTTTGTGTGTGAATTTGGGGCTTTTTGTGTGTTCCCTAGGCCAAGATATGGCCCATTCAAAAAAAAGTCAAAGTGGATAAGGGTCCCCCCTAACCTCCTCTGAAAAAAATGACCAAAATTTAAATTTTCTTGAAACTCATACCAATGAATCATCGTGCCCCCCAGAGTGTGTGTGGGGATTTTTTGAGCTCTTTAGCTTCTTCCTTGTCCAAGATTTGGGCTTTTAAAGGAATTGGAAGTTGGACAAAAATGTCAAAATGACTCCAAACTTGCACCAAAGAATCCTGGTGCCATGGGGATGTTGTGTGTGAATTTGGGGCTTTTTGTGTGTTCCCTAGGCCAAGATATGGCCCATCCAAAAAAAAGTCAAAGTGGATAAGGGTCCCCCCTTACCTCCTCTGACAAAAATGACCAAAATTTTAATTTTCTTGAAACTCATACCAATGAATCATCGTGACCCCCAGAGTGTGTGTGTGTGTATTTTTTGAGCTCTTTAGCTTCTTCCTGGTCAAAGATTTGGGCTTTTAAAGGAATTGGAATTTGGACAAAAATGTCAAAATGACTCCAAACTTGCACCAAAGAATCCTGGTGCCATGGGGATGTTGTGTGTGAATTTGGGGCTTTGTATGTGTTTCCTATGCCAAGATATGGCCCATCCAAAAAAAAGTCAAAGTGGATAGGGGTCCCCCCTTACCTCCTCTGACAAAAATGACCAACATTTAAATTTTCTTGAAACTCATACCAATGAATCATCGTGCCCCCCAGAGTGTGTGTGTGTATTTTTTGAGCTCTTTAGCTTCTTCCTTGTCAAACATATGGGCTTTTAAAGGTATTGGATTTCGGTCAAAATTGTCAAAATGACTCCAAACTTGCACCAAAGAATCCTGGTGCCATGGGGATGTTGTGTGTGAATTTGGGGCTTTTTGTGTGTTCCCTAGGCCAAGATATGGCCCATCCAAAAAAAAGTCAAAGTGGATAAGGGTCCCCCCTTACCTCCTCTGAAAAAATGACGAAATTTTAAATTTTCTTGAAACTCATACCAATGAATCATCGTGCCCCCCAGAGTGTGTGTGGGGATTTTTTGAGCTCTTTAGCTTCTTCCTTGTCCAAGATTTGGGCTTTTAAAGAAATTGGATTTCAGTCAAAATTGTCAAAACGACTCCAAACTTGCACCAAAGAATCCTGGTGCAATGGGGATGTTGTGTGTGAATTTGGGGCTTTTTGCGGTTCCCTAGGCCAAGATATGGCCCATCCAAATAAAAGTCAAAGTGGATAAGGGTCCCCCCTTACCTCCTCTGAAAAAAATTACAAAAAATTTAATTTTCTTTAAACTCATACCAATGAATCATCGTGCCCCCCAGAGTGTGTGTGTGGATTTTTTGAGCTCTTTAGCTTCTTCCTTGTCCAAGATTTGGGCTTTTAAAGGAATTGGAATTTGGACTAAAATGTCAAAATGACTCCAAACTTGCACCAAAGAATCCTGGTGCCATGGGGATGTTGTGTGTGAATTTGGGGCTTTTTGTGTGTTCCCTAGGCCAAGATATGGCCCATCCAAAAAAAAGTCAAAGTGGATAAGGGTCCCCCCTTACCTCCTCTGAAAAAAATTACAAAAAATTTAAATTTTCTTTAAACTCATACCAATGAATCATCGTGCCCCCCAGAGTGTGTGTGTGGATTTTTTGAGCTCTTTAGCTTCTTCCTTGTCCAAGATTTGGGCTTTTAAAGGAATTGGAATTTGGACAAAAATGTCAAAATGACTCCAAACTTGCACCAAAGAATCCTGGTGCCATGGGGATGTTGTGTGTGAATTTGGGGCTTTGTATGTGTTTCCTATGCCAAGATATGGCCCATCCAAAAAAAAGTCAAAGTGGATAAGGGTCCCCCCTTACCTCCTCTGACAAAAATGACCAAATTTAAAATTTTCTTGAAACTCATACCAATGAATCATCGTGCCCCCCAGAGTGTGTGTGGGGATTTTTTGAGCTCTTTAGCTTCTTCCTTGTACAAGATATGGGCTTTTAAAGAAATTGGATTTCAGTCAAAATTGTCAAAATGACTCCAAACTTGCACCAAAGAATCCTGGTGCCATGGGGATGTTGTGTGTGAATTTGGGGCTTGTTGTGTGTGTCCCAGGCCAAGATATGGCCCATCCACAAAAAGTCAAAGTGGATAAGGGTCCCCCCTTACCTCCTCTGAAAAAAATGACCAAAATTAAAATTTTCTTTAAACTCATACCAATGAATCATCGTGCCCCCCAGAGTGTGAGTGTGGATTTTTTGAGCTCTTTAGCTTCTTCCTTGTTCAAGATATGGGCTTTTTAAGGAATTGGATTTCAGTCAAAATTGTCAAAATGACTCCAAACGTGCACCAAAGAATCCTGGTGCCATGGGGATGTTGTGTGTGAATTTGGGGCTTTTTGTGTGTTCCCTAGGCCAAGATATGGCCTATCCAAAAAAAGTCAAAGTGGATAAGGGTCCCCCCTTAAGTCCTCTTAAAAAAATGACCAAAATTTAAAATTTCTTTAAACTCATACCAATGAATCATCGTGCCCCCCCAGAGTGTGTGTGTGTGAATTTTTTGAGCTCTTTAGCTTCTTCCTTGTGCAAGATATGGGCTTTGTAAGGACTTGGAATTTGGACAAAATTGTCAAAATGACTCCAAACTTGCACCAAAGAATCCTGGTGCCATGGGGATGTTGTGTGTGAATTTGGGGCTTTTTGTGTGTTCCCTAGGCCAAGACATGGCCCATCCGAAAAAAAGTCAAAGTGGATAAGGGTCCCCCCTTACCTCCTCTGAAAAAAATGACCAAAATTTTAATTTTCTTTAAACTCATACCAATGAATCGTCGTGCCCCCAAGAGTGTGTGTGTGGATTTTTTGAGCTCTTTAGCTTCTTCCTTGTCAAACATATGGGCTTTTAAAGGAATTGGATTTCAGTCAAAATTGTCAAAATGACTCCAAACTTGTACCAAAGAACCCTGGTGCCATGGGGATGTTGTGTGTGAATTTGGGGCTTTTTGTGTGTTTCCTAGGCCAAGATATGGCCCATCCAAAAAAAGTCAAAATGGATAAGGGTCCCCCCTTACCTCCTCTGAAAAAAATGACCAAAATTTAAATTTTCTTTAAACTCATACCAATGAATCATCGTGCCCCCAAGAGTGTGTGTCTGGATTTTTTGAGCTCTTTAGCCTCTTCCTTGTCCAAGATATGGGCTTTTTAAGGAATTGGATTTCGCTCAAAATTGTCAAAATGACTCCAAACGTGCACCAAAGAATCCTGGTGCCATGGGGATGTTGTGTGTGAATTTGGGGCTTTTTGTGTGTTCCCTAGGCCAAGATATGGCCCATCCAAATAAAAGTCAAAGTGGATAAGGGTCCCCCCTTACCTCCTCTGAAAAAAATGACAAAAATTTAAATTTTCTTTAAACTCATACCAATGAATCATCGTGCCCCCCAGAGAGTGTGTGTGTGGATTTTTTGAGCTCTTTAGCTTCTACCTTGTCCAATATATGGGCTTTTAATGAAATTGGATTTCAGTCGAAATTGTCAAAATGACTCCAAACTTGTAACAAAGAATCCTGGTGCCATGGGGATGTTGTGTGTGAATTTGGGGCTTTTTGTGTGTTTCCTAGGCCAAGATATGGCCCATCCAAAAAAAAGTCAAAGTGGATAAGGGTCCCCCCTTACCTCCTCTGAAAAAAATGACCAAAATTTAAATTTTCTTTTAACTCATACCAATGAATCATCCTGTCCCCCAGAGTGTGTGTGTGGATTTTTTGAGCTCTTTAGCTTCTTCCTTGTACAAGATATGGGCTTTTAAAGAAATTGGATTTCAGTCAAAATTGTCAAAATGACTCCAAACTTGCACCAAAGAATCCTGGTGCCATGGGGATGTTGTGTGTGAATTTGGGGCTTTTTGTGTGTTCCCTAGGCCAAGATATGGCCCATCCAAAAAAATGTCAAAGTGGATAAGGGTCCCCCCTTACCTCCTCTGAAAAAAATGACCAAAATTTAAATTTTCTTTAAACTCATACCAATGAATCATCGTGCCCCCCCAGAGTGTGTGTGTGTGTGAATTTTTTGAGCTCTTTAGCTTCTTCCTTGTCCAAGATATGGGCTTTTAAAGGAATTGGATTTCAGTCAAAATTGTCAAAATGACTCCAAACTTGTACCAATGAATCCTGGTGCCATGGGGATGTTGTGTGTGAATTTGGGGCTTTTGGTGTGTTTCCTAGGCCAAGATATGGCCCATCCAAAAAAAGTCAAAGTGGATAAGGGTCCCCCCTTACCTCCTCTGAAAAAAATGACCAAAATTTAAATTTTCTTTAAACTCATACCAATGAATAATCGTGCCCCCCAGAGTGTGTGTGTGGATTTTTTGAGCTCTTAAGCTTCCTCCTTGTCCAAGATTTGGGTTTTAAAGGAATTGGATTTCGGGCCAAAATTGTCAAAATGTCTCCAAACTTGCACCAAAGAATCCTGGTGCCATGGGGATGTTGTGTGTGAATTTGGGGCTTTTTGTGTGTTTCCTTGGCCAAGATATGGCCCATCCAAAAAAAAGTCAAAGTGGATAAGGGTCCCCCCTTACCTCCTCTGAATAAAATGACCAAAATTTAAATTTTCTTCAAACTCATACCAATGAATCATCGTGCCCCCCAAAATTTGTGTGGATTTTTTGAGCTCTTTAGCTTCTTCCTTGTCCAAGATATGGGCTTTTAAAGGAATTGGAATTTGGACAAAATTGTCAAAATGACTCCAAACTTGCACCAAACAATCCTGGTGCCATGGGGATGTTGTGTGTGAATTTGTGGCTTTTTGTGTGTTTCCTAGGCCAAGATATGGCCCATCCAAAAAAAAGTCAAAGTGGATAAAGGTCCCCCCTAACCTCCTCTGAAAAAAAGACCAAAATTTAAATTTTCTTTAAACGCATACCAATGAATCATCGTGCCCCCCAAAAGTGTGTGCGGGGATTTTTTGAGGTCTTTAGCTTCTTCCTTGTCCAAGATATGGGCTTTTAAAGAAATTGGATTTCAGTCAAAATTGTCAAAATGATTCCAAACTTGCACCAAAGAATCCTGGTGCCATGGGGATGTTGTGTGTGAATTTGGGGCTTTTTGTGTGTTTCCTAGGCCAAGATATGGCCCATCCAAAAAAAAGTCAAAGTGGATAAGGGTCCCCCCTTACCTCCTCTGAAAAGAATGACCAAAATTTAAATTTTCTTTAAACTCATACCAATGAATCATCGTGCCCCCCAAAAGTGTGTGCGGGGATTTTTTGAGGTCTTTAGCTTCTTCCTTGTCCAAGATATGGGCTTTTAAAGAAATTGGATTTCAGTCAAAATTGTCAAAATGACTCCAAACTTGCACCAAAGAATCCTGGTGCCATGGGGATGTTGTGTGTGAATTTGGGGCTTTTTTGTGTGTTCCCTAGGCCAAGATATGGCCCATCCAAAAAAAAGTCAAAGTGGATAAGGGTCCCCCCTTACCTCCTCTGAAAAAAATGACCAAAATTTTAAATTTCTTTAAACTCATACCAATGAATCATCGTGCCCCCCAGAGTGTGTGTGGGGATTTTTTGAGCTCTTTAGCTTCTTCCTTGTCCAAGATATGGGCTTTTAAAGAAATTGGATTCCAGTCAAAATTGCCAAAATGACTCCAAATGTGCACCAAAGAATCCTGGTGCCATGGGGATGTTGTGTGTGAATTTGGGGCTTTTTGTGTGTTTCCTAGGCCAAGATATGGCCCATCCAAAAAAAAGTCAAAGTGGATAAGGGTCCCCCCTTACCTCCTCTGAATAAAATGACCAAAATTTAAATTTTCTTTAAACTCATACCAATGAATCATCGTGCCCCCCAAAATTTGTGTGGATTTTTTGAGCTCTTTAGCTTCTTCCTTGTCCAAGATTTGGGCTTTTAAAGGAATTGGAATTTGGACAAAAATGTCAAAATGACTCCAAACTTGCACCAAAGAATCCTGGTGCCATGGGGATGTTGTGTGTGAATTTGGGGCTTTTTGGGGCTTTGTATGTGTTTCCTATGCCAAGATATGGCCCATCCAAAAAAAAGTCAAAGTGGATAAGGGTCCCCCCTTACCTCCTCTGACAAAAATGACCAAATTTAAAATTTTCTTGAAACTCATACCAATGAATCATCGTGCCCCCCAGAGTGTGTGTGGGGATTTTTTGAGCTCTTTAGCTTCTTCCTTGTACAAGATATGGGCTTTTAAAGAAATTGGATTTCAGTCAAAATTGTCAAAATGACTCCAAACTTGCACCAAAGAATCCTGGTGCCATGGGGATGTTGTATGTGAAATTGGGGCTTTTTGTGTGTTCCCTAGGCCAAGATATGGCCCATCCAAAAAAAAGTCAAAGTGGATAAGGGTCCCCCCTTACCTCCTCTGAAACAAATGACCAAAATTTAAATTTTCTTTAAACTCATACCAATGAATCGTCGTGCCCCCCAGACTGTGTGTGTGGATTTTTTGAGCTCTTTAGCTTCTTCCTTGTCCAAGATATAGGCTTTTTAAGGAATTGGATTTCGGTCAAAATTGTCAAAATGACTCCAAACTTGCACCAAAGAATCCTGGTGCCATGGGGATGTTGTGTGTGAATTTGGGGCTTGTTGTGTGTGTCCCAGGCCAAGATATGGCCCATCCACAAAAAGTCAAAGTGGATAAGGGTCCCCCCTTACCTCCTCTGAAAAAAATGACCAAAATTTAAATTTTCTTTAAACTCATACCAATGAATCATCGTGCCCCCCAGAGTGTGAGTGTGGATTTTTTGAGCTCTTTAGCTTCTTCCTTGTTCAAGATATGGGCTTTTTAAGGAATTGGATTTCAGTCAAAATTGTCAAAATGACTCCAAACGTGCACCAAAGAATCCTGGTGCCATGGGGATGTTGTGTGTGAATTTGGGGCTTTTTGTGTGTTCCCTAGGCCAAGATATGGCCCATCCAAAAAAAGTCAAAGTGGATAAGGGTCCCCCCTTAAGTCCTCTTAAAAAAATGACCAAAATTTAAAATTTCTTTAAACTCATACCAATGAATCATCGTGCCCCCCCAGAGTGTGTGTGTGTGAATTTTTTGAGCTCTTTAGCTTCTTCCTTGTGCAAGATATGGGCTTTGTAAGGACTTGGAATTTGGACAAAATTGTCAAAATGACTCCAAACTTGTACCAAAGAACCCTGGTGCCATTGGGATGTTGTGTGTGAATTTGGGGCTTTTTGTGTGTTTCCTAGGCCAAGATATGGCCCATCCAAAAAAAGTCAAAGTGGATAAGGGTCCCCCCTTACCTCCTCTGAAAAAAATGACCAAAATTTAAATTTTCTTTAAACTCATACCAATGAATCATCGTGCCCCCAAGAGTGTGTGTCTGGATTTTTTGAGCTCTTTAGCTTCTTCCTTGTCCAAGATATGGGCTTTTTAAGGAATTGGATTTCACTCAAAATTGTCAAAATGACTCCAAACGTGCACCAAAGAATCCTGGTGCCATGGGGATGTTGTGTGTGAATTTGGGGCTTTTTGTGTGTTCCCTAGGCCAAGATATGGCCCATCCAAAAAAAAGTCAAAGTGGATAAGGGTCCCCCCTTACCTCCTCTGAAAAAAATGACCAAAATTTAAATTTTCTTTAAACTCATACCAATGAATCATCGTGCCCCCCAGAGAGTGTGTGTGTGGATTTTTTGAGCTCTTTAGCTTCTACCTTGTCCAATATATGGGCTTTTAATGAAATTGGATTTCAGTCGAAATTGTCAAAATGACTCCAAACTTGTACCAAAGAATCCTGGTGCCATGGGGATATTGTGTGTGAATTTGGGGCTTTTTGTGTGTTTCCTAGGCCAAGATATGGCCCATCCAAAAAAAAGTCAAAGTGGATAAGGGTCCCCCCTTACCTCCTCTGAAAAAAATGACCAAAATTTAAATTTTCTTTTAACTCATACCAATGAATCATCCTGTCCCCCAGAGTGTGTGTGTGGATTTTTTGAGCTCTTTAGCTTCTTCCTTGTACAAGATATGGGCTTTTAAAGGAATTGGATTTCAGTCAAAATTGTCAAAATGACTCCAAACTTGCACCAAAGAATCCTGGTGCCATGGGGATGTTGTGTGTGAATTTGGGGCTTTTTGTGTGTTCCCTAGGCCAAGATATGGCCCATCCAAAAAAATGTCAAAGTGGATAAGGGTCCCCCTTACCTCCTCTGAAAAAAATGACCAAAATTTAAATTTTCTTCAAACTCATACCAATGAATCATCGTGCCCCCCAGAGTGTGTGTGTGGAATTTTTTGAGCTCTTTAGCTTCTTCCTTGTCCAAGATATGGGCTTTTAAAGGAATTGGATTTCAGTCAAAATTGTCAAAATGACTCCAAACTTGCACCAAAGAATCCTGGTGCCATGGGGATGTTGTGTGTGAATTTGGGGCTTTTTGTGTGTTCCCTAGGCCAAGATATGGCCCATCCAAAAAAAAGTCAAAGTGGATAAGGGTCCCCCCTTACCTCCTCTGAAAAAAATGACCAAAATTTAAATTTTCTTTAAACTCATACCAATGAATCATCGTGCCCCCCCAGAGTGTGTGTGTGTGTGAATTTTTTGAGCTCTTTAGCTTCTTCCTTGTCCAAGATATGGGCTTTTTAAGGAATTGGAATTTGGACAAAATTGTCAAAATGACTCCAAACTTGCACCAAAGAATCCTGGTGCCATGGGGATGTTGTGTGTGAATTTGGGGCTTTTTGTGTGTTCCCTCGGCCAAGATATGGCCCATCCCAAAAAAAGTCAAAGTGGATAAGGGTCCCCCCTTACCTCCTCTGAAAAAAATGACCAAAATTTAAATTTTCTTTAAACTCATACCAATGAATAATCGTGCCCCCCAGAGTGTGTGTGGGGATTTTTTGAGCTCTTTAGCTTCTTCCTTGTCCAAGATATGGGCTTTTAAAGGAATTGGAATTTGGACAAAATTGTCAAAATGACTCCAAACTTGCACCAAACAATCCTGGTGCCATGGGGATGTTGTGTGTGAATTTGGGGCTTTTTGTGTGTTTCCTAGGCCAAGATATGGCCCATCCAAAAAAAAGTCAAAGTGGATAAAGGTCCCCCCTTACCTCCTCTGAAAAAAAGACCAAAATTTAAATTTTCTTTAAACACATACCAATGAATCATCGTGCCCCCCAAAAGTGTGTGCGGGGATTTTTTGAGGTCTTTAGCTTCTTCCTTGTCCAAGATATGGGCTTTCAAAGAAATTGGATTTCAGTCAAAATTGTCAAAATGACTCCAAACTTGCACCAAACAATCCTGGTGCCATGGGGATGTTGTGTGTGAATTTGGGGCTTTTTATGTGTTTCCTATGCCAAGATATGGCCCATCCAAAAAAAAGTCAAAGTGGATAAGGGTCCCCCTTACCTCCTCTGAAAAAAATGACCAAAATTTAAATTTTCTTTAAACTCATACCAATGAATCATCGTGCCCCCCAGAGTGTGTGTGGGGATTTTTTGAGGTCTTTAGCTTCTTCCTTGTCCAAGATATGGGCTTTTAAAGTAATTGGATTTCAGTCAAAATTGTCAAAATGACTCCAAACTTGCACCAAAGAATCCTGGTGCCATGGGGACGTTGTGTGTGAATTTGGGGCTTTTTGTGTGTTCCCTAGGCCAAGATATGGCCCATCCAAAAAAAAGTCAAAGTGGATAAGGGTCCCCCCTTACCTCCTCTGAAAAAAATGACCAAAATTTTAAATTTCTTTAAACTCATACCAATGAATCATCGTGCCCCCCAGAGTGTGTGTGGGGATTTTTTGAGCTCTTTAGCTTCTTCCTTGTCCAAGATATGGGCTTTTAAAGAAATTGGATTCCAGTCAAAATTGCCAAAATGACTCCAAATGTGCACCAAAGAATCCTGGTGCCATGGGGATGTTGTGTGTGAATTTGGGGCTTTTTGTGTGTTTCCTAGGCCAAGATATGGCCCATCCAAAAAAAAGTCAAAGTGGATAAGGGTCCCCCTTACCTCCTCTGAATAAAATGACCAAAATTTAAATTTTCTTTAAACTCATACCAATGAATCGTCGTGCCCCCCAAAATTTGTGTGGATTTTTTGAGCTCTTTAGCTTCTTCCTTGTCCAAGATATGGGCTTTTAAAGAAATTGGATTCCAGTCAAAATTGCCAAAATGACTCCAAATGTGCACCAAAGAATCCTGGTGCCATGGGGATGTTGTGTGTGAATTTGGGGCTTTTTATGTGTTTCCTATGCCAAGATATGGCCCATCCAAAAAAAAGTCAAAGTGGATAAGGGTCCCCCTTACCTCCTCTGAAAAAAATGACCAAAATTTAAATTTTCTTTACACTCATACCAATGAATCATCGTGCCCCCCAGAGTTTGTGTGTGGATTTTTTTGAGCTCTGTAGCTTCTTCCTTGTCCAAGATATGGGCTTTTAAAGGAATTGGAATTTGGACAAAATTGTCAAAATGACTCCAAACTTGCACCAAAGAATCCTGGTGCCATGGGGATGTTGTGTGTGAATTTGGGGCTTTTTGTGTGTTTCCTAGGCCAAGATATGGCCCATCCAAAAAAAAGTCAAAGTGGATAAGGGTCCCCCCTTACCTCCTCTGAAAAAAATGACCAAAATTTAAATTTTCTTTAAACTCATACCAATGAATGATCGTGCCCCCCAAAAGTGTGTGCGGGGATTTTTTGAGGTCTTTAGCTTCTTCCTTGTCCAAGATATGGGCTTTTAAAGAAATTGGATTTAAGTCAAAATTGTCAAAATGACTCCAAACTTGCACCAAAGAATCCTGGTGCCATGGGGATGTTGTGTGTGAATTTGGGGCTTTTTGTGTGTTCCCTAGGCCAAGATATGGCCCATCCAAAAAAAAGTCAAAGTGGATAAGGGTCCCCCCTTACCTCCTCTGAAAAAAATGACCAAAATTTTAAATTTCTTTAAACTCATACCAATGAATCATCGTGCCCCCGAGAGTGTGTGTGGGGATTTTTTGAGCTCTTTAGCTTCTTCCTTGTCCAAGATATGGGCTTTTAAAGAAATTGGATTCCAGTCAAAATTGCCAAAATGACTCCAAATGTGCACCAAAGAATCCTGGTGCCATGGGGATGTTGTGTGTGAATTTGGGGCTTTTTGTGTGTTTCCTAGGCCAAGATATGGCCCATCCAAAAAAAAGTCAAAGTGGATAAGGGTCCCCCCTTACCTCCTCTGAATAAAATGACCAAAATTTAAATTTTCGTTAAACTCATACCAATGAATCATCGTGCCCCCCAAAATTTGTGTGGATTTTTTGAGCTCTTTAGCTTCTTCCTTGTCCAAGATATGGGCTTTTAAAGGAATTGGAATTTGGACAAAATTGTCAAAATGACTCCAAACTTGCACCAAACAATCCTGGTGCCATGGGGATGTTGTGTGTGAATTTGGGGCTTTTTGTGTGTTCCCTAGGCCAAGATATGGCCCATCCAAAAAAAAGTCAAAGTGGATAAGGGTCCCCCTTACCTCCTCTGAAAAAATGACCAAAATTTAAATTTTCTTTAAACTCATACCAATGAATCATCGTGCCCCCCAGAGTGTGTGTGGGGATTTTTTGAGCTCTTTAGCTTCTTCCTTGTCCAAGATATGGGCTTTTAAAGAAATTGGATTCCAGTCAAAATTGCCAAAATGACTCCAAATGTGCACCAAAGAATCCTGGTGCCATGGGGATGTTGTGTGTGAATTTGGGGCTTTTTGTGTGTTTCCTAGGCCAAGATATGGCCCATCCAAAAAAAAGTCAAAGTGGATAAGGGTCCCCACTTACCTCCTCTGAAAAAAAAGACCAAAATTGAAATTTTCTTTAAACTCATGCCAATGAATCATCGTGCCCCCCAGAGTGTGTGTGTGGATTTTTTGAGCTCTTTAGCTTCTTCCTTGTCCAAGATATGGGCTTTTAAAGGAATTGGATTTCGCTCAAAATTGTCAAAATGACTCCAAACTTGCACCAAAGAATCCTGGTGCCATGGGGATGTTGTGTGTGAATTTGGGGCTTTTTATGTGTTTCCTATGCCAAGATATGGCCCATCCAAAAAAAGGTCAAAGTGGATAAGGGTCCCCCTTACCTCCTCTGAAAAAAATGACCAAAATTTAAATTTTCTTTAAACTCATACCAATGAATCATCGTGCCCCCCAGAGTGTGTGTGGGGATTTTTTGAGCTCTTTAGCTTCTTCCTTGTCCAAGATATGGGCTTTTAAAGAAATTGGATCTCAGTCTAAATTGTCAAAATGACTCCAAACTTGTACCAATGAATCCTGGTGCCATGGGGATGTTGTGTGTGAATTTGGGGCTTTTGTGTGTTTCCGAGGCCAAGATATGGCCCATCCAAAAAAAAGTCAAAGTGGATAAGGGTCCCCCCTTACCTCCTCTGAAAAAAATGACCAAAATTTAAATTTTCTTTAAACTCAAACCAATGAATCATCGTGCCCCCCAGAGTGTGTGTGTGGATTTTTTGAGCTCTTTAGCTTCTTCCTTGTCCAAGATATGGATTTTTAAAGGAATTGGAATTTGGACAAAATTGTCAAAATGACTCCAAACTTGCACCAAAGAATCCTGGTGCCATGGGGATGTTGTGTGTGAAATTGGGGCTTTTTGTGTGTTCCCTAGGCCAAGATATGGCCCATCCAAAAAAAAGTCAAAGTGGATAAGGGTCCCCCCTTACCTCCTCTGAAAAAAAGACCAAAATATAAATTTTCTTTAAACACATACCAATGAATCATCGTGCCCCCCAAAAGTGTGTGCGGGGATTTTTTGAGGTCTTTAGCTTCTTCCTTGTCCAAGATATGGGCTTTTAAAGAAATTGGATTTCAGTCAAAATTGTCAAAATGACTCCAAACTTGCACCAAACAATCCTGGTGCCATGGGGATGTTGTGTGTGAAATTGGGGCTTTTTGTGTGTTCCCTAGGCCAAGATATGGCCCATCCAAAAAAAAGTCAAAGTGGATAAATGTCCCCCCTTACCTCCTCTGAAAAAAATGACCAAAATTTTAAATTTCTTTAAACTCATACCAATGAATCATCGTGCCCCCCAGAGTGTGTGTGGGGATTTTTTGAGCTCTTTAGCTTCTTCCTTGTCCAAGATATGGGCTTTTAAAGAAATTGGATTCCAGTCAAAATTGCCAAAATGACTCCAAATGTGCACCAAAGAATCCTGGTGCCATGGGGATGTTGTGTGTGAATTTGGGGCTTTTTGTGTGTTTCCTAGGCCAAGATATGGCCCATCCAAAAAAAAGTCAAAGTGGATAAAAAAAAGACCAAAATTGAAATTTTCTTTAAACTCATGCCAATGAATCATCGTGCCCCCCAGAGTGTGTGTGTGGATTTTTTGAGCTCTTTAGCTTCTTCCTTGTCCAAGATATGGGCATTTAAAGGAATTGGATATCGGTCAAAATTGTCAAAATGACTCCAAACTTGCACCAAAGAATCCTGGTGCCATGGGGATGTTGTGTGTGAATTTGGGGCTTTTTATGTGTTTCCGATGCCAAGATATGGCCCATCCAAAAAAAAGTCAAAGTGGATAAGGGTCCCCCTTACCTCCTCTGAAAAAATGACCAAAATTTAAATTTTCTTTAAACTCATACCAATGAATCATCGTGCCCCCCAGAGTGTGTGTGGGGATTTTTTGAGCTCTTTAGCTTCTTCCTTGTCCAAGATATGGGCTTTTAAAGAAATTGGATTCCAGTCAAAATTGCCAAAATGACTCCAAATGTGCACCAAAGAATCCTGGTGCCATGGGGATGTTGTGTGTGAATTTGGGGCTTTTTGTGTGTTTCCTAGGCCAAGATATGGCCCATCCAAAGAAAAGTCAAAGTGGATAAGGGTCCCCACTTACCTCCTCTGAAAAAAAAGACCAAAATTGAAATTTTCTTTAAACTCATGCCAATGAATCATCGTGCCCCCCAGAGTGTGTGTGTGGATTTTTTGAGCTCTTTAGCTTCTTCCTTGTCCAAGATATGGGCTTTTAAAGGAATTGGATTTCGCTCAAAATTGTCAAAATGACTCCAAACTTGCACCAAAGAATCCTGGTGCCATGGGGATGTTGTGTGTGAATTTGGGGCTTTTTATGTGTTTCCTATGCCAAGATATGGCCCATCCAAAAAAAGGTCAAAGTGGATAAGGGTCCCCCTTACCTCCTCTGAAAAAAATGACCAAAATTTAAATTTTCTTTAAACTCATACCAATGAATCATCGTGCCCCCCAGAGTGTGTGTGGGGATTTTTTGAGCTCTTTAGCTTCTTCCTTGTCCAAGATATGGGCTTTTAAAGAAATTGGATCTCAGTCTAAATTGTCAAAATGACTCCAAACTTGTACCAATGAATCCTGGTGCCATGGGGATGTTGTGTGTGAATTTGGGGCTTTTTGTGTGTTTCCGAGGCCAAGATATGGCCCATCCAAAAAAAAGTCAAAGTGGATAAGGGTCCCCCCTTACCTCCTCTGAAAAAAATGACCAAAATTTAAATTTTCTTTAAACTCATACCAATGAATCATCGTGCCCCCCAGAGTGTGTGTGTGGATTTTTTGAGCTCTTTAGCTTCTTCCTTGTCCAAGATATGGATTTTTAAAGGAATTGGAATTTGGACAAAATTGTCAAAATGACTCCAAACTTGCACCAAAGAATCCTGGTGCCATGGGGATGTTGTGTGTGAATTTGGGGCTTTTTGTGTGTTTCCTAGGCCAAGATATGGCCCATCCAAAAAAAAGTCAAGGTGGATAAGGGTCCCCCTTACCTCCTCTGAAAAAAATGACCAAAATTTAAATTTTCTTTAAACTCATACCAATGAATCATCGTGCCCCCCATAGTGCGTTTGTGGATTTTTTGAGCTCTTTAGCTTCTTCCTTGTCCAAGATATGGGCTTTTAAAGGAATTGGATTTCGGTCAGAATTGTCAAAATGACTCCAAACTTGCACCAAAGAATCCTGGTGCCATGGGGATGTTGTGTATGAATTTGGGGCTTGTTGTGTGTGTCCTAGGCCAAGATAAGGCCCATCCAAAAAAAAGTCAAAGTGGATAAGGGTCCCCCCTTACCTCCTCTGAAAAAAATGACCAAAATTTAAATTTTCTTTAAACTCATACCAATGAATCATCGTGCCCCCCAGAGTGTGTGTGTGGATTTTTTGAGCTTCTTCCTTGTACAAGATATGGGCTTTTAAAGGAATTGGAATTTGGACAAAATTGTCAAAATGACTCCAAACTTGCCCAAAAAGAATCCTGGTGCCATGGGGATATTGTTTGTGAATTTTGGGCTTTTTGTGTGTTTCCTAGGCCAAGATATGGCCCATCCAAAAAAAAGTCAAAGTGGATAAGGGTCCCCCTTACCTCCTCTGAAAAAAATGACCAAAATTTAAATTTTCTTTAAACTCATACCAATGAATCATCGTGCCCCCAGAGTGTGTGTGGGGATTTTTTGAGCTCTTTAGCTTCTTATGTGTTTCCTAGGCCAAGATATGGCCCATCCAAAAAAAAGTCAAGGTGGATAAGGGTCCCCCTTACCTCCTCTGAAAAAAATGACCAAAATTTAAATTTTCTTTAAACTCATACCAATGAATCATCGTGCCCCCCATAGTGCGTTTGTGGATTTTTTGAGCTCTTTAGCTTCTTCCTTGTCCAAGATATGGGCTTTTAAAGGAATTGGATTTCGGTCAGAATTGTCAAAATGACTCCAAACTTGCACCAAAGAATCCTGGTGCCATGGGGATGTTGTGTATGAATTTGGGGCTTGTTGTGTGTGTCCTAGGCCAAGATAAGGCCCATCCAAAAAAAAGTCAAAGTGGATAAGGGTCCCCCCTTACCTCCTCTGAAAAAAATGACCAAAATTTAAATTTTCTTTAAACTCAAACCAATGAATCATCGTGCCCCCCAGAGTGTGTGTGTGGATTTTTTGAGCTTCTTCCTTGTACAAGATATGGGATTTTAAAGGAATTGGAATTTGGACAAAATTGTCAAAATGACTCCAAACTTGCCCAAAAAGAATCCTGGTGCCATGGGGATATTGTTTGTGAATTTTGGGCTTTTTGTGTGTTTCCTAGGCCAAGATATGGCCCATCCAAAAAAAAGTCAAAGTGGATAAGGGTCCCCCTTACCTCCTCTGAAAAAAATGACCAAAATTTAAATTTTCTTTAAACTCATACCAATGAATCATCGTGCCCCCAGAGTGTGTGTGGGGATTTTTTGAGCTCTTTAGCTTCTTCTTTGTTCAAGATATTGGCTTTTTAAGGAATTGGAATTCATTCAAAATTGTCAAAATGACTCCAAACTTGTACCAAATAATCCTGGTGCCATGGGGATGTTGTGTGTGAATTTGGGGCTTTTTTTGTGTTTCCTAGGCCAAGATATGGCCCATCCAAAAAAAAGTCAAAGTGGATAAGGGTCCCCCCTTACCTCCTCTGAAAAAAATGACCATAATTTAAATTTTCTTTAAACTCATACCAATGAATCATCGTGCCCCCCAGAGTGTGTGTGTGGATTTTTTGAGCTCTTTAGCTTCTTCCTTGTCCAAGATATGGGCTTTTAAAGAAATTGGATTTCAGTCAAAATTGTCAAAATGACTCCAAACTTGTACCAAATAATCCTGGTGCCATGGGGATGTTGTGTGTGAAATTGGGGCTTTTTGTGTGTTCCCTAGGCCAAGATATGGCCCATCCAAAAAAAAGTCAAAGTGGATAAGGGTCCCCCCTTACCTCCTCTGAAAAAAAAGACCAAAATTAAAATTTTCTGTAAACTCATGCCAATGAATCATCGTGCCCCCCAGAGTGTGTGTGTGGATTTTTTGAGCTCTTTAGCTTCTTCCTTGTCCAAGATATGGGCTTTTAAAGAAATTGGATTTCAGTCAAAATTGTCAAAATGACTCCAAACTTGTACCGAAGAATCCTGGTGCCATGGGGATGTTGTGTATGAATTTGGGGCTTGTTGTGTGTTCGCTAGGCCAAGATATGGCCCATCCAAAAAAAAAGTCAAAGTGGATAAGGGTCCCCCCTTACCTCCTCTGAAAAAAATTACCAAAATTTAAATTTTCTTTAAACTCATACCAATGAATCATCGTGCCCCCCAGAGTGTGTGTGTGGATTTTTTGAGCTCTTTAGCTTCTTCCTTGTCCAAGATATGGGCTTTTAAAGAAATTGTATTTCAGTCAAAATTGTCAAAATGACTCCAAACTTGCCCAAAAAGAATCCTGGTGCCATGGGGATATTGTGTGTGAAATTGGGGCTTTTTGTGTGTTCCCTAGGCCAAGATATGGCCCATCCAAAAAAAAGTCAAAGTGGATAAGGGTCCCCACTTACCTCCTCTGAAAAAAAAGACCAAAATTTTAATTTTCTTTAAACTCATACCAATGAATCATCGTGCCCCCCAGAGTGTGTGTGTGGATTTTTGAGCTTCTTCCTTGTCCAAGATATGGGCTTATTAAGGAATTGGATTTCGGTCAAAATTGTCAAAATGACTCCAAACTTGCACCAAAGAATCCTGGTCTCATGGGGATGTTGTGTATGAATTTGGGGCTTGTTGTGTGTTCGCTAGGCCAAGATATGGCCCATCCAAAAAAAAAGTCAAAGTGGATAAGGGTCCCCCCTTACCTCCTCTGAAAAAAATTACCAAAATTTAAATTTTCTTTAAACTCATACCAATGAATCATCGTGCCCCCCAGAGTGTGTGTGCGGATTTTTTGAGCTCTTTAGTTCCTTCCTTGTCCAAGATTTGGGCTTTTAAAGGAATTGGATTTCAGTCAAAATTGTGTAAATGACTCCAAACGTGCACCAAAGAATCCTGGTGCCATGGGGATATTGTGTGTGAATTTGGGACTTTTTGTGTGTTCCCTAGGCCAAGATATGGCCCATCCAAAAAAAAAGTCAAAGTGGATAAGGGTCCCCCCTTACCTCCTCTGAAAAAAATGACCAAAATTTAAATTTTCTTTAAACTCATACCAATGAATCATCGTGCCCCCCAGAGTGTGTGTGTGGATTTTTTGAGCTCTTTAGCTTCTTCCTTGTCCAAGATATGGGCTTTTAAAGAAATTGGATTTCAGTCAAAATTGTCAAAATGACTCCAAACTTGCCCAAAAAGAATCCTGGTGCCATGGGGATATTGTGTGTGAAATTGGGGCTTTTTGTGTGTTTCCTAGGCCAAGATATGGCCCATCCAAAAAAAAGTCAAAGTGGATAAGGGTCCCCACTTACCTCCTCTGAAAAAAAAGACCAAAATTTAAATTTTCTTTAAACTCATACCAATGAATCATCGTGCCCCCCAGAGTGTGTGTGTGGATTTTTGAGCTTCTTCCTTGTCCAAGATATGGGCTTTTTAAGGAATTGGATTTCGGTCAAAATTGTCAATTACTCCAAACTTGCACCAAAGAATCCTGGTGCCATGGGGATGTTGTGTATGAATTTGGGGCTTGTTGTGTGTTTCCTAGGCCAAGATATGGCCCATCCAAAAAAAAGTCAAAGTGGATAAGGGTCCCCCCTTACCTCCTCTAAAAAAAATGACCAAAATTTTAATTTTCTTTAAACTCATATCAATGAATCATCGTGCCCCCCAGAGTGTGTTTGTGGACTTTTTGAGCCCTTTAGCTTCTTCCTTGTCCAAGATATGGGCTTATTAAGGAATTGGATTTCGGTCAAAATTGTCAAAATGACTCCAAACTTGCACCAAAGAATCCTGGTCTCATGGGGATGTTGTGTATGAATTTGGGGCTTGTTGTGTGTTCGCTAGGCCAAGATATGGCCCATCCAAAAAAAAAGTCAAAGTGGATAAGGGTCCCCCCTTACCTCCTCTGAAAAAAATTACCAAAATTTAAATTTTCTTTAAACTCATACCAATGAATCATCGTGCCCCCCAGAGTGTGTGTGCGGATTTTTTGAGCTCTTTAGTTTCTTCCTTGTCCAAGATTTGGGCTTTTAAAGGAATTGGATTTCAGTCAAAATTGTGTAAATGACTCCAAACTTGCACCAAAGAATCCTGGTGCCATGGGGATATTGTGTGTGAATTTGGGACTTTTTGTGTGTTCCCTAGGCCAAGATATGGCCCATCCAAAAAAAAAGTCAAAGTGGATAAGGGTTCCCCCTTACCTCCTCTGAAAAAAATGACCAAAATTTAAATTTTCTTTAAACTCATACCAATGAATCATCGTGCCCCCCAGAGTGTGTGTGGGGATTTTTTGAGCTCATTAGCTTCTTCCTTGTCCAAGATTTGGGCTTTTAAAGGAATTGGAATTTGGACAAAATTGTCAGAATGACTCCAAACTTGCACCAAAGAATCCTGGTGCCATGGGGATGTTGTGTATGAATTTGGGGCTTGTTGTGTGTTTCCTAGGCCAAGATATGGCCCATCCAAAAAAAAAGTCAAAGTGGATAAGGGTCCCCCCTTACCTCCTCTGAAAAAAATGACCAAAATTTAAATTTTCTTTAAACTCATACCAATGAATCATCGTGCCCCCCAGAGTGTGTGTGGGGATTTTTTGAGCTCTTTAGCTTCTTCCTTGTCCAAGATTTGGGCTTTTAACGGAATTGGAATTTGGACAAAATTTTCAAAATGACTCCAAACTTGCACCAAACAATCCTGGTGCCATGGGGATGTTGTGTATGAATTTGGGGCTTGTTGTGTGTTTCCTAGGCCAAGATATGGCCAATCCAAAAAAAGTCAAAGTGGATAAGGGTCCCCCCTTACCTCCTCTGAAAAAAATGACCAAAATTTAAATTTTCTTTAAACCCATACCAATGAATCATCGTGCCCCCCAGAGTGTGTTTGTGGACTTTTTGAGCTCTTTAGCTTCTTCCTTGTCCAAGATTTGGGCTTTTAAAGGACTTGGAATTTGGACAAAATTGTCAAAATGACTCCAAACTTTCACCAAAGAATCCTGGTGCCATGGGGATGTTGTGTATGAATTTGTGGCTTGTTGTGTGTTTCCTAGGCCAAGATATGGCCCATCCAAAAAAAAGTCAAAGTGGATAAGGGTCCCCACTTACCTCCTCTGAAAAAAAAGACCAAAGTTTAAATCTTCTTTAAACTCATAACAATGAATCATCGTGCCCCCCAGAGTGTGTTTGTGGATTTTTTGAGCTCTTTAGCTTCTTCCTTGTCCAAGATATGGGCTTTTAAAGGAATTGGATTTCGGTCAAAATTGTCAAAATGACTCTAAACTTGCACCAAAGAATCCTGGTGCGATGGGGATGTTGTGTATGAATTTGGGGCTTGTTGTGTGTTTCCTTGGCCAAGATATGGCCAATCCAAAAAAAAGTCAAAGTGGATAAGGGTCCCCCCTTACCTCCTCTGAAAAAAATGACCAAAATTTAAACTCATACCAAAATTTAAACTCATACCAATGAATCATCGTGCCCCCCAGAGTGTGTGTGGGGATTTTTTGAGCTCTTTAGCTTCTTCCTTGTCCAAGATTTGGGCTTTTAAAGGAATTGGAATTTGGACAAAATTGTCAAAATGACTCCAAACTTGCACCAAAGAATCCTGGTGCCATGGGGATGTTGTGTATGAATTTGGGGCTTGTTGTGTGTTTCCTAGGCCAAGATATGGCCAATCCAAAAAAAAGTCAAAGTGGATAAGGGTCCCCCCTTACCTCCTCTGAAAAAAATGACCAAAATTAAAATTTTCTTTTAACTCATACCAATGAATCATCGTGCCCCCCAGAGTGTGTGTGTGGATTTTTTGAGCTCTTTAGCTTCTTCCTTGTCCAAGATATGGGCTTTTAAAGGAATTGGATTACAGTCAAAATTGTCAAAATGACTCCAAACTTGCAAGAAAGAATCCTGGTGCCATGGGGATGTTGTGTGTGAATTTGGGGCTTTTTATGTGTTTCCTATGCCAAGATATGGCCCATCCAAAAAAAAGTCAAAGTGGATAAGGGTCCCCCCTTACCTCCTCCGAAAAAAATGACCAAAATTTAAATTTTCTTTAAACGCATACCAATGAATCATCGTGCACCCCAGAGTGTGTGTGTGGATTTTTTGAGCTCTTTAGTTTCCTCCTTGTCCAAGATATGGGCTGTAAAAGGAATTGGATTTCAGTCAAAATTGTCAAAATGACTCCAAACTTGCACCAAAGAATCCTGGTGCCATGGGGATGTTGTGTGTGAATTTGGGGCTTTTTGTGTGTTCCCTAGGCCAAGATATGGCCCATCAAAAAAAAAGTCAAAGTGGATAAGGGTCCCCCCTTACCTCCTCTGAAAAAAATGACCAAAATTTATATTTCATTAAACGCATATCAATGAATCATCGTGCCCCCCAGAGTGTGTTTGTGTATTTTTTGAGCTCTTTAGCTTCTTCCTTGTCCAAGATATGGGCTTTTAAAGGAATTGGATTACAGTCAAAATTGTCAAAATTACTCCAAACTTGCAAGAAAGAATCCTGGTGCCATGGGGATGTTGTGTGTGAATTTGGGGCTTTTTATGTGTTTCCTATGCCAAGATATGGCCCATCCAAAAAAAAGGCCAAAGTGGATAAGGGTCCCCCCTTACCTCCTCTGAAAAAAATGACCGAAATATTGATTTTCTTTAAACTCATACCAATGAATCATCGTGCACCCCAGAGTGTGTTTGTGTATTTTTTGAGCTCTTAAGCTTCCTCCTTGTCCAAGATATGGGCTTTTAAAGGAATTGGATTTCAGTCAAAATTGTCAAAATGACTCCAAACTTGCACCAAAGAATCCTGGTGCCATGGGGATGTTGGGTGTGGATTTGGGGCTTTTTATGTGTTTCCTATGCCAAGATATGGCCCATCCAAAAAAAAGTCAAAGTGGATAAGGGTCCCCCCTTACGTCCTCTGAAAAAAATGACCAAAATTTATATTTCTTTAAACGCATATCAATGAATCATCGTGCCCCTCAGAGTGTGTTTGTGTATTTTTTGAGCTCTTTAGCTTCCTCCTTGTCCAAGATATGGGCTTTTAAAGGAATTGGATTTCAGTCAAAATTGTCAAAATGACTCCAAACTTGCACCAAAGAATCCTGGTGCCATGGGGATGTTGGGAGTGAATTTGGGGCTTTTTATGTGTTTACTATGCCAAGATATGGCCCATCCAAAAAAAAGTCAAAGTGGATAAGGGTCCCCCCTTACGTCCTCTGAAAAAAATGACCAAAATTTATATTTCTTTAAACGCATATCAATGAATCATCGTGCCCCTCAGAGTGTGTGTGTGTATTTTTTGAGCTCTTAAGCTTCCTCCTTGTCCAAGATATGGGCTTTTAAAGAAATTGGATTTCAGTCAAAATTGTCAAAATGACTCCAAACTTGCACCAAAGAATCCTGGTGCCATGGGGATGTTGTGTGTGAATTTGGGGCTTTTTGTGTGTTCCCTAGGCCAAGATATGGCCCATCCAAAAAAAAGTCAAAGTGGATAAGGGTCCCCCCTTACCTCCCCTGAAAAAAATGACCAAAATTTAAATTTTTTTTAAACTCATACCAATCAATCATCGTGCCCCCCAGAGTGTGTGTGGGTATTTTATGAGCTCTTTAGTTTCTTCCTTGTCCAAGATTTGGGCTTTTAAAGGAATTGGATTTCAGTCAAAATTTCCAAAATGACTCCAAACGTGCACCAAAGAATCCTGGTGCCATGGGGATGTTGTGTGTGAATTTGGGGCTTTTTGTGTGTTTCCTATGCCAAGATATGGCCCATCCAAAAAAAAGTCAAAGTGAATAAGGGTCCCCCCTTACCTCCTCTGAAAAAAATGACCAAAATTTAAATTTTCTTTAAACTCATACCAATGAATCATCGTGCCCCCCAGAGTGTTTGTGGATTTCTTGAGCTCTTTAGCATCTCTTTGTCCAAGATATGGGCTTTTAAAGGAATTGGATTTCGGTCAAAATTGTCAAAATGCCTCCAAATTTGCACCAAAGAATCCTGGTGCCATGGGGATGTTGTGTATGAATTTGGGGCTTGTTGTGTGTTTCCTAGGCCAAGATATGGCCCATCCAAAAAAAAGTCAAAGTGGATAAGGGTCACCCCTGACCTCCTCTGAAAAAAATGACAAAA
Source organism: Genypterus blacodes (assembly GCF_046128005.1). Lineage (NCBI taxonomy): Eukaryota > Metazoa > Chordata > Actinopteri > Ophidiiformes > Ophidiidae > Genypterus > Genypterus blacodes. Next base: position 2,847,697 of record NW_027466943.1, on the reverse strand, counting down.
ATTTAAATTTTCTTTAAACTCATACCAATGAATCATCGTGCCCCCCTGAGTGTGTGTGTGGATTTTTTGAGCTCTTTAGCTTCTTCCTTGTCCAAGATATGGGCTTTTAAAGGAATTGGATTTCAGTCAAAATTGTCAAAATGACACCAAACTTGCACCGAAGAATCCCGGTGCCATGGGAATGTTGTGTGTGAATTTGGGGCTTTTTGTGTGTTGCCTAGGCCAAGATATGGCCCATCCAAAAAAAAGTCAAAGTGGATAAGGGTCCCCCCTTACCTCCTCTGAAAAAAATGACCAAAATTTAAATTTTCTTTAAACGCATACCAATGAATCATCGTGCCCCCCAGAGTGTGTGTGGGTATTTTTTGAGCTCTTTAGTTTCTTCCTTGTCCAAGATTTTGGCTTTTAAAGGAATTGGATTTCAGTCAAAATTGCCAAAATGACTCCAAACGTGCACCAAGGAATCCTGGTGCCATGGGGATGTTGTGTGTGAATTTGGGGCTTTGTATGTGTTTCCTAGGACAAGATATGGCCCATCCAAAAAAAAGTCAAAGTGGATAAGGGTCCCCCCTTACCTCCTCTGAAAAAAATGACCAAAATTTAAATTATCTTTAAACGCAAACCAATAAATCATCATGCACCCCAGAATGTGTGTGTGGATTTTTTGAGCTCTTAAGCTTCCTCCTTGTCCAAGATATGGGCTTTTAAAGGAATTGGATTTCAGTCAAAATTGTCAAAATGACTCCAAACTTGCAAGAAAGAATCCTGGTGCCATGGGGATGTTGTGTGTGAATTTGGGGCTTTTTATGTGTTTCCTATGCCAAGATATGGCCCATCTAAAAAAAAGTCAAAGTGGATAAGGGTCCCCCCTTACCTCCTCCGAAAAAAATGACCAAAATTTAAATTTTCTTTAAACGCATACCAATGAATCATCGTGCACCCCAGAGTGTGTGTGTGGATTTTTTGAGCTCTTTAGTTTCCTCCTTGTCCAAGATATGGGCTGTAAAAGGAATTGGATTTCAGTCAAAATTGTCAAAATGACTCCAAACTTGCACCAAAGAATCCTGGTGCCATGGGGATGTTGTGTGTGAATTTGGGGCTTTTTGTGTGTTCCCTAGGCCAAGATATGGCCCATCCAAAAAAAAGTCAAAGTGGATAAGGGTCCCCCCTTACCTCCCCTGAAAAAAATGACCAAAATTTAAATTTTTTTGAAACTCATACCAATCAATCATCGTGCCCCCCAGAGTGTGTGTGGGTATTTTTTGAGCTCTTTAGTTTCTTCCTTGTCCAAGATTTGGGCTTTTAAAGGAATTGGATTTCAGTCAAAATTTCCAAAATGACTCCAAACGTGCACCAAAGAATCCTGGTGCCATGGGGATGTTGTGTGTGAATTTGGGGCTTTTTGTGTGTTTCCTATGCCAAGATATGGCCCATCCAAAAAAAAGTCAAAGTGAATAAGGGTCCCCCCTTACCTCCTCTGAAAAAAATGACCAAAATTTAAATTTTCTTTAAACTCATACCAATGAATCATCGTGCCCCCCAGAGTGTTTGTGGATTTCTTGAGCTCTTTAGCATCCTCCTTGTCCAAGATATGGGCTTTTAAAGGAATTGGATTTCGGTCAAAATTGTCAAAATGCCTCCAAATTTGCACCAAAGAATCCTGGTGCCATGGGGATGTTGTGTATGAATTTGGGGCTTGTTGTGTGTTTCCTAGGCCAAGATATGGCCCATCCAAAAAAAAGTCAAAGTGGATAAGGGTCACCCCTGACCTCCTCTGAAAAAAATGACAAAAATTTAAATTTTCTTTAAACTCATACCAATGAATCATCGTGCCCCCCAGAGTGTGTGTGTGGATTTTTTGAGCTCTTTAGCTTCTTCCTTGTCCAAGATATGGGCTTTTAAAGGAATTGGATTTCAGTCAAAATTGTCAAAATGACACCAAACTTGCACCGAAGAATCCCGGTGCCATGGGAATGTTGTGTGTGAATTTGGGGCTTTTTGTGTGTTGCCTAGGCCAAGATATGGCCCATCCAAAAAAAAGTCAAAGTGGATAAGGGTCCCCCCTTACCTCCTCTGAAAAAAATGACCAAAATTTAAATTTTCTTTAAACTCATACCAATGAATCATCGTGCCCCCCAGAGTGTGTGTGGGTATTTTTTGAGCTCTTTAGTTTCTTCCTTGTCCAAGATTTGGGCTTTTAAAGGAATTGGATTTCAGTCAAAATTGCCAAAATGACTCCAAACGTGCACCAAGGAATCCTGGTGCCATGGGGATGTTGTGTGTGAATTTGGGGCTTTGTATGTGTTTCCTAGGACAAGATATGGCCCATCCAAAAAAAAGTCAAAGTGGATAAGGGTCCCCCCTTACCTCCTCTGAAAAAAATGACCAAAATTTAAATTATCTTTAAACGCAAACCAATAAATCATCATGCACCCCAGAATGTGTGTGTGGATTTTTTGAGCTCTTAAGCTTCCTCCTTGTCCAAGATATGGGCTTTTAAAGGAATTGGATTTCAGTCAAAATTGTCAAAATGACTCCAAACTTGCAAGAAAGAATCCTGGTGCCATGGGGATGTTGTGTGTGAATTTGGGGCTTTTTATGTGTTTCCTATGCCAAGATATGGCCCATCTAAAAAAAAGTCAAAGTGGATAAGGGTCCCCCCTTACCTCCTCCGAAAAAAATGACCAAAATTTAAATTTTCTTTAAACGCATACCAATGAATCATCGTGCACCCCAGAGTGTGTGTGTGGATTTTTTGAGCTCTTTAGTTTCCTCCTTGTCCAAGATATGGGCTGTAAAAGGAATTGGATTTCAGTCAAAATTTCCAAAATGACTCCAAACGTGCACCAAAGAATCCTGGTGCCATGGGGATGTTGTGTGTGAATTTGGGGCTTTTTGTGTGTTTCCTATGCCAAGATATGGCCCATCCAAAAAAAAGTCAAAGTGAATAAGGGTCCCCCCTTACCTCCTCTGAAAAAAATGACCAAAATTTAAATTTTCTTTAAACTCATACCAATGAATCATCGTGCCCCCCAGAGTGTTTGTGGATTTCTTGAGCTCTTTAGCATCCTCCTTGTCCAAGATATGGGCTTTTAAAGGAATTGGATTTCGGTCAAAATTGTCAAAATGCCTCCAAATTTGCACCAAAGAATCCTGGTGCCATGGGGATGTTGTGTATGAATTTGGGGCTTGTTGTGTGTTTCCTAGGCCAAGATATGGCCCATCCAAAAAAAAGTCAAAGTGGATAAGGGTCACCCCTGACCTCCTCTGAAAAAAATGACAAAAATTTAAATTTTCTTTAAACTCATACCAATGAATCATCGTGCCCCCCAGAGTGTGTGTGTGGATTTTTTGAGCTCTTTAGCTTCTTCCTTGTCCAAGATATGGGCTTTTAAAGGAATTGGATTTCAGTCAAAATTGTCAAAATGACACCAAACTTGCACCGAAGAATCCCGGTGCCATGGGAATGTTGTGTGTGAATTTGGGGCTTTTTGTGTGTTGCCTAGGCCAAGATATGGCCCATCCAAAAAAAAGTCAAAGTGGATAAGGGTCCCCCCTTACCTCCTCTGAAAAAAATGACCAAAATTTAAATTTTCTTTAAACTCATACCAATGAATCATCGTGCCCCCCAGAGTGTGTGTGGGTATTTTTTGAGCTCTTTAGTTTCTTCCTTGTCCAAGATTTGGGCTTTTAAAGGAATTGGATTTCAGTCAAAATTGCCAAAATGACTCCAAACGTGCACCAAGGAATCCTGGTGCCATGGGGATGTTGTGTGTGAATTTGGGGCTTTGTATGTGTTTCCTAGGACAAGATATGGCCCATCCAAAAAAAAGTCAAAGTGGATAAGGGTCCCCCCTTACCTCCTCTGAAAAAAATGACCAAAATTTAAATTTTCTTTAAACGCAAACCAATAAATCATCATGCACCCCAGAATGTGTGTGTGGATTTTTTGAGCTCTTAAGCTTCCTCCTTGTCCAAGATATGGGCTTTTAAAGGAATTGGATTTCAGTCAAAATTGTCAAAATGACTCCAAACTTGCAAGAAAGAATCCTGGTGCCATGGGGATGTTGTGTGTGAATTTGGGGCTTTTTATGTGTTTCCTATGCCAAGATATGGCCCATCCAAAAAAAAGTCAAAGTGGATAAGGGTCCCCCCTTACCTCCTCCGAAAAAAATGACCAAAATTTAAATTTTCTTTAAACGCATACCAATGAATCATCGTGCACCCCAGAGTGTGTGTGTGGATTTTTTGAGCTCTTTAGTTTCCTCCTTGTCCAAGATATGGGCTGTAAAAGGAATTGGATTTCAGTCAAAATTGTCAAAATGACTCCAAACTTGCACCAAAGAATCCTGGTGCCATGGGGATGTTGTGTGTGAATTTGGGGCTTTTTGTGAGTTCCCTAGGCCAAGATATGGCCCATCAAAAAAAAAGTCAAAGTGGATAAGGGTCCCCCCTTACCTCCTCTGAAAAAAATGACCAAAATTTATATTTCATTAAACGCATATCAATGAATCATCGTGCCCCCCAGAGTGTGTTTGTGTATTTTTTGAGCTCTTTAGCTTCTTCCTTGTCCAAGATATGGGTTTTTAAGGAATTGGATTTCGGTCAAAATTGTCAAAATGACTCCAAACTTGCACCAAAGAATCCTGGTGCCATGGGGATGTTGTGTGTGAATTTGGGGCTTTTATGTGTGTTCGCTAGGCCAAGATATGGCCCATCCAAAAAAAAGGCCAAAGTGGATAAGGGTCCCCCCTTACCTCCTCTGAAAAAAATGACCAAAATATTGATTTTCTTTAAACTCATACCAATGAATCATCGTGCACCCCAGAGTGTGTTTGTGTATTTTTTGAGCTCTTAAGCTTCCTCCTTGTCCAAGATATGGGCTTTTAAAGGAATTGGATTTCAGTCAAAATTGCCAAGTTGACTCCAAACGTGCACCAAAGAATCCTGGTGCCATGGGGATGTTGTGTGTGAATTTGGGGCTTTTTGTGTGTTCCCTAGGCCAAGAAATGGCCCATCCAAAAAAAAGTCAAAGTGGATAAGGGTCCCCCCTTACCTCCCCTGAAAAAAATGACCAAAATTTTATTTTTTTTAAACTCATACCAATGAATCATCGTGCCCCCCAGAGTGTGTTTGTGGATTTTTTGAGCTCTTAAGCTTCCTCCTTGTCCAAGATATGGGCCTTCAAAGGAATTGGATTTCAGTCAAAATTGTCAAAATGACTCCAAACTTGCACCAAAGAATCCTGGTGCCATGGGGATGTTGGGTGTGAATTTGGGGCTTTTTATGTGTTTCCTATGCCAAGATATGGCCCATCCAAAAAAAAGTCAAAGTGGATAAGGGTCCCCCCTTACGTCCTCTGAAAAAAATGACCAAAATTTATATTTCTTTAAACGCATATCAATGAATCATCGTGCCCCTCAGAGTGTGTTTGTGTATTTTTTGAGCTCTTAAGCTTCCTCCTTGTCCAAGATATGGGCTTTTAAAGGAATTGGATTTCAGTCAAAATTGTCAAAATGACTCCAAACTTGCACCAAAGAATCCTGGTGCCATGGGGATGTTGGGTGTGAATTTGGGGCTTTTTATGTGTTTCCTATGCCAAGATATGTCCCATCCAAAATAAAGTCAAAGTGGATAAGGGTCCCCCCTTACGTCCTCTGAAAAAAATGACCAAAATTTATATTTCTTTAAACGCATATCAATGAATCATCGTGCCCCTCAGAGTGTGTGTGTATTTTTTGAGCTCTTAAGCTTCCTCCTTGTCCAAGATATGGGCTTTTAAAGAAATTGGATTGCAGTCAAAATTGTCAAAATGACTCCAAACTTGCACCAAAGAATCCTGGTGCCATGGGGATGTTGTGTGTGAATTTGGGGCTTTTTGTGTGTTCCCTAGGCCATGATATGGCCCATCCAAAAAAAAGTCAAAGTGGATAAGGGTCCCCCCTTACCTCCCCTGAAAAAAATGACCAAAATTTAAATTTTTTTTAATCTCATACCAATCAATCATCGTGCCCCCCAGAGTGTGTGTGGGTATTTTAGGAGCTCTTTAGTTTCTTCCTTGTCCAAGATTTGGGCTTTTAAAGGAATTGGATTTCAGTCAAAATTTCCAAAATGACTCCAAACGTGCACCAAAGAATCCTGGTGCCATGGGGATGTTGTGTGTGTATTTGGGGCTTTTTGTGTGTTCGCTAGGCCAAGATATGGCCCATTCAAAAAAAAGTCAAAGTGGATAAGGGTCCCCCCTTACCTCCTCTGAAAAAAATGACCAAAATTAAAATTTTCTTTTAACTCATACCGATGAATCATCGTGCCCCCCAGAGTGTGTGTGTGGATTTTTTGAGCACTTTAGCTTCTTCCTTGTCCAAGATATGGGCTTTTAAAGAAATTGGATTACAGTCAAAATTGCCAAAATGACTCCAAACTTGCACCAAAGAATCCTGGTGCCATGGGGATGTTGTGTGTGACTTTGGGGCTTTTTGTGTGTTCCCTAGGCCAAGATATGGCCCATCCAAAAAAAAGTCAAAGTGGCTAAGGGTCCCCACTTACCTCCTCTGAAAAAAAGGACCAAAATTTTAATTTTCTTTAAACTCATACCAATGAATCATCGTGCCCCCCAGAGTATGTTTGTGGATTTTTTGAGCTCTTTAGTTTCCTCCTTGTCCAAGATATGGGCTTTTAAAGGAATTGGATTTCGGTCAAAATTGTCAAAATGACTCCAAACTTGCACCAAAGAATCCTGGTGCCATGGGGATGTTGTGTGTGAATTTGGGGCTTTTTGTGTGTTTCCTATGCCAAGATATGGCCCATCCAAAATAAAGTCAAAGTGGATAAGGGTCCCCCCTTACCTCCTCTGAAAAAAATGACCAAAATTTAAATTTTCTTTAAACTCATACCAATGAATCATCGTGCCCCCCAGAGTGTGAGTGTGGATTTTTTGAGCTCTTTAGCTTCTTCCTTGTCCAAGATATGTGCTTTTAAAGGAATTGGATTTCGGTTAAAATTGTCAAAATGACTCCAAACTTGCACCAAAGAATCCTGGTGCCATGGGGATGTTGTGTGTGAATTTGGGGCTTTTTATGTGTTTCCTATGCCAAGATATGGCCCATCCAAAATAAAGTCAAAGTGGATAAGGGTCCCCCCTTACCTCCTCTGAAAAAATGACCAAAATTAAAATTTTCTTTTAACTCATACCAATGAATCATGGTGCTCCCCAGAGTGTGTGTGTGGATTGTTTTAGCTCTTTAGCTTCCTCCTTGTCCAAGATATGGGCTTTTAAAGGAATTGGATTGCAGTCAAAATTGTCAAAATGACTCTAAACTTACACCAAAGAATCCTGGTGCCATGGGGATGTTGTGTGTGTATTTGGGGCTTTTTGTGTGTTCGCTAGGCCAAGATATGGCCCATCCAAAAAAAAGTCAAAGTGGATAAGGGTCCCCCCTTACCACCTCTGAAAAAAATGACCAAAATTTAAATTTTCTTTAAACTCATACCAATGAATCATCGTGCCCCCCAGAGTGTGTTTGTGGATTTTTTGAGCTCTTGAGGGTCCTCCTTGTCCAAGATATGGGCTTTTAAAGGAATTGGATTTCGGTCAAAATTGTCAAAATGCCTCCAAACTTGCACCAAAGAATCCTGGTGCCATGGGGATGTTGTGTATGAATTTGGGGCTTGTTGTGTGTTTCCTAGGCCAAGATATGGCCCATCCAAAATAAAGTCAAAGTGGATAAGGGTCCCCCCTTACCTCCTCTGAAAAAATGACCAAAATTAAAATTTTCTTTAAACTCATACCAATGAATCATCGTGCCCCCCAGAGTGTGTGTGTGGATTTTTTGAGCTCTTTAGTTTCTTCCTTGTCCAAGATATGGGCTTTTTATGGAATTGGATTTCGGTCAAAATTGTCGAAATGACTCCAAACTTGCACCAAAGAATCCTGGTCTCATGGGGATGTTGTGTATGAATTTGGGGCTTGTTGTGTGTTTCCTATGCCAAGATATGGCCCATCCAAAATAAAGTCAAAGTGGATAAGGGTCCCCCCTTACCTCCTCTGAAAAAAATGACCAAAATTTAAATTTTCTTTAAACTCATACCAATGAATCATCGTGCCCCCCAGAGTGTGAGTGTGGATTTTTTGAGCTCTTTAGCTTCTTCCTTGTCCAAGATATGTGCTTTTAAAGGAATTGGATTTCGGTTAAAATTGTCAAAATGACTCCAAACTTGCACCAAAGAATCCTGGTGCCATGGGGATGTTGTGTGTGAATTTGGGGCTTTTTATGTGTTTCCTATGCCAAGATATGGCCCATCCAAAATAAAGTCAAAGTGGATAAGGGTCCCCCCTTACCTCCTCTGAAAAAATGACCAAAATTAAAATTTTCTTTTAACTCATACCAATGAATCATGGTGCTCCCCAGAGTGTGTGTGTGGATTGTTTTAGCTCTTTAGCTTCCTCCTTGTCCAAGATATGGGCTTTTAAAGGAATTGGATTGCAGTCAAAATTGTCGAAATGACTCCAAACTTGCACCAAAGAATCCTGGTCTCATGGGGATGTTGTGTATGAATTTGGGGCTTGTTGTGTGTTTCCTATGCCAAGATATGGCCCATCCAAAATAAAGTCAAAGTGGATAAGGGTCCCCCCTTACCTCCTCTGAAAAAATGACCAAAATTAAAATTTTCTTTAAACTCATACCAATGAATCATCGTGCCCCCCAGAGCGTGTGTGTGTATTTTTTGAGCTCTTTAGCTTCTTCCTTGTCCAAGATATGGGCTTTTTATGGAATTGGATTTCGGTCAAAATTGTCGAAATGACTCCAAACTTGCACCAAAGAATCCTGGTGCCATGGGGATGTTGTGTATGAATTTGGGGCTTGTTGTGTGTTTCCTAGGCCAAGATATGGCCCATCCAAAATAAAGTCAAAGTGAATAAGGGTCCCCCCTTACCTCCTCTGAAAAAATGACCAAAATTAAAATTTTCTTTTAACTCATACCAATGAATCATCGTGCCCCCCAGAGCGTGTGTGTGTATTTTTTGAGCTCTTTAGCTTCTTCCTTGTCCAAGATATGGGCTTTTAAAGGAATTGGATTACAGTCAAAATTGCCAAAATGACTCCAAACTTGCACCAAAGAATCCTGGTGCCATGGGGATGTTGTGTGTGTATTTGGGGCTTTTTGTGTGTTCGCTAGGCCAAGATATGGCCCATCCAAAAAAAAGTCAAAGTGGATAAGGGTCCCCCCTTACCTCCTCTGAAAAAAGGACCAACATTTTAATTTTCTTTTAACTCATACCAATGAATCATGGTGCTCCCCAGAGTGTGTGTGTGGATTTTTTGAGCTCTTAGCTTCCTCCTTGTCCAAGATATGGGCTTTTTAAGGAATTGGATTTCGGTCAAAATTGTCAAAATGACTCCAAACTTGCACCAAAGAATCCTGGTGCCATGGGGATGTTGTGTGTGAATTTGGGGCTTTTTGTGTGTTCGCTAGGCCAAGATATGGCCCATCCAAAAAAAAGTCAAAGTGGATAAGGGTCCCCCCTTACCTCCTCTGAAAAAAATTACCAAAATTTAAATTTTCTTTAAACTCATACCAATGAATCATCGTGCCCCCCAGAGTGTGTTTGTGTATTTTTTGAGCTCTTTAGCTTCTTCCTTGTCCAAGATATGGGCTTTTTAAGGAATTGGAATTGGGACAAAATTGTCAAAATGACTCCAAACTTGCACCAAAGAATCCTGGTGCCATGGGGATGTTGTGTGTGAATTTGGGGCTTGTTGTGTGTTCCCTAGGCCAAGATATGGCCCATCCAAAAAAAAGTCAAAGTGGATAATGGTCCCCCCTTACCTCCTCTGAAAAAAATGACCAAAATTTAAATTTTCTTTAAACTCATACCAATGAATCATCGTGCCCCCCAGAGTGTGTGTGGGTATTTTTTGAGCTCTTTAGTTTCTTCCTTGTCCAAGATATGGGCTTTTGAAGGAATTGGATTTCGGTCAAAATTGTCAAAATGACTCCAAACTTGCACCGAAGAATCCTGGTGCCATGGGGATGTTGTGTATGAATTTGGGGCTTGTTGTGTGTTTCCTAGGCCAAGATATGGCCAATTCAAAAAAAAGTCAAAGTGGATAATGGTCCACCCTTACCTCCTCTGAAAAAAATGACAAAAATTTTAATTTTCTTTAAACTCATACCAATGAATCATCGTGCCCCCCAGAGTGTGTTTGTGGATTTTTTGAGCTCTTTAGCTTCTTCCTTGTCCAAGATATGGGTTTTTAAGGAATTGGATTTCGGTCAAAATTGTCAAAATGACTCCAAACTTGCACCAAAGAATCCTGGTGCCATGGGGATGTTGTGTGTGAATTTGGGGCTTTTTGTGTGTTCCCTAGGCCAAGATATGGCCCATCCAAAAAAAGTCAAAGTGGATAAGGTTCCCCCCGTACCTCCTCTGAAAAAAATGACCAAAATTTAAATTTTCTTTAAACTCATACCAATGAATCATCGTGCCCCCCAGAGTGTGTGTGGGGATTTTTTGAGCGCTTTAGTTTCTTCCTTGTCCAAGATATTGGCTTTTGAAGGAATTGGATTTCGGTCAAAATTGTCAAAATGACTCCAAACTTGCACCAAAGAATCCTGGTGCCATGGGGATGTTGTGTGTGAATTTGGGGCTTTTTGTGTGTTCCCTAGGCCAAGATATGGCCCATCCAAAAAAAGTCAAAGTGGATAAGGGTCCCCCCTTACCTCCCCTGAAAAAAATGACCAACATTTTAATTTTTTTTAAACTCATACCAATGAATCATCGTGCCCCCCAGAGTGTGTGTGGGGATTTTTTGAGCTCTTTAGCTTCTTCCTTGTCCAAGATATTGGCTTTTAAAGGAATTGAATTTCGGTCAAAATTGTCAAAATGACTCCAAACTTGCACCAAAGAATCCTGGTGCCATGGGGATGTTGTGTGTGAATTTGGGGCTTTTTATGTGTTTCCTATGCCAAGATATGGCCCATCCAAAAAAAAGTCAAAGTGGATAAGGGTCCCCCCTTACCTCCTCTGAAAAAAATGACCAAAACCTTTTTTTTTTTTAAACTCATACCAATGAATCATCGTGCCCCCCAGAGTGTGTGTGGGTATTTTTTGAGCTCTTTAGTTTCTTCCTTGTCCAAGATTTGGGCTTTTAAAGGAATTGGATTTCAGTCAAAATTGCCATAATGACTCCAAACGTGCACCAAAGAATCATGGTGCCATGGGGATGTTGTATGTGAATTTGGGGCTTTTTGTGTGTTCGCTAGGCCAAGATATGGCCCATCCAAAAAAAAGTCAAAGTGCCAAGGGTCCCCACTTACCTCCTCTGAAAAAAATGACCAAAACCTTTTTTTTTTTTAAACTAATACCAATGAATCATCGTGCCCCTCAGAGTGTGTTTGTGGATTTTTTGAGCTCTTGAGGGTCCTCCTTGTCCAAGATATGGGCTTTTAAAGGAATTGGATTTCGGTCAAAATTGTCAAAATGCCTCCAAACTTGCACCAAAGAATCCTGGTGCCATGGGGATGTTGTATGTGAATTTGGGGCTTTTTGTGTGTTTCCTAGGCCAAGATATGGCCCATCCAAAATAAAGTCAAAGTGGATAAGGGTCCCCCCTTACCTCCTCTGAAAAAATGACCAAAATTAAAATTTTCTTTAAACTCATACCAATGAATCATCGTGCCCCCCAGAGCGTGTGTGTGTATTTTTTGAGCTCTTTAGCTTCTTCCTTGTCCAAGATATGGGCTTTTTATGGAATTGGATTTCGGTCAAAATTGTCGAAATGACTCCAAACTTGCACCAAAGAATCCTGGTGCCATGGGGATGTTGTGTGTGAATTTGGGGCTTTTTGTGTGTTCCCTAGGCCAAGATATGGCCCATCCAAAAAAAAGTCAAAGTGGATAAGGGTCCCCACTTACCTCCTCTGAAAAAAAGGACCAAAATTTTAATTTTCTTTAAACTCATGCCAATGAATCATCGTGCTCCCCAGAGTGTGTGTGTGGATTTTTTGAGCTCTTTAGCTTTTTCCTTGTCGAAGATATGGGCTTTTAAAGGAATTGGATTTCAGTCAAAATTGTCAAAATGACTCTAAACTTACACCAAAGAATCCTGGTGCCATGGGGATGTTGTGTGTGTATTTGGGGCTTTTTGTGTGTTCGCTAGGCCAAGATATGGCCCATCCAAAAAAAAGTCAAAGTGGATAAGGGTCCCCCCTTACCTCCTCTGAAAAAAGGACCAACATTTTAATTTTCTTTTAACTCATACCAATGAATCATGGTGCTCCCCAGAGTGTGTGTGTGGATTTTTTGAGCTCTTTAGCTTCCTCCTTGTCCAAGATATGTGCTTTTAAAGGAATTGGATTTCGGTCAAAATTGTCAAAATGACTCCAAACTTGCACCAAAGAATCCTGGTGCCATGGGGATGTTGTGTGTGAATTTGGGGCTTCTTGTGTGTTCGCTAGGCCAAGATATGGCCCATCCAAAATAAAGTCAAAGTGGATAAGGGTCCCCCCTTACCTCCTCTGAAAAAAATTACCAAAATTTAAATTTTCTTTAAACTCATACCAATGAATCATCGTGCCCCCCAGAGTGTGTTTGTGTATTTTTTGAGCTCTTTAGCTTCTTCCTTGTCCAAGATATGGGCTTTTTAAGGAATTGGAATTGGGACAAAATTGTCAAAATGACTCCAAACTTGCACCAAGGAATCCTGGTGCCATGGGGATGTTGTGTGTGAATTTGGGGCTTTTTGTGTGTTCCCTAGGCCAAGATATGGCCCATCCAAAAAAAGTCAAAGTGGATAAGGGTCCCCCCTTACCTCCTCTGAAAAAAAGGACCAAAATTTAAATTTTCTTTAAACTCATACCAATGAATCATCGTGCCCCCCAGAGTGTGTGTGGGGATTTTTTGAGCGCTTTAGTTTCTTCCTTGTCCAAGATATTGGCTTTTGAAGGAATTGGATTTCGGTCAAAATTGTCAAAATGACTCCAAACTTGCACCAAAGAATCCTGGTGCCATGGGGATGTTGTGTGTGAATTTGGGGCTTTTTGTGTGTTCCCTAGGCCAAGATATGGCCCATCCAAAAAAAAGTCAAAGTGGATAAGGGTCCCCCCTTACCTCCCCTGAAAAAAATGACCAACATTTTAATTTTTTTTAAACTCATACCAATGAATCATCGTGCCCCCCAGAGTGTGTGTGTGGATTTTTTGAGCTCTTTAGCTTCTTCCTTGTCCAAGATATGGGCTTTTAAAGGAATTGAATTTCGGTCAAAATTGTCAAAATGACTCCAAACTTGCACCAAAGAATCCTGGTGCCATGGGGATGTTGTGTGTGAATTTGGGGCTTTTTATGTGTTTCCTATGCCAAGATATGGCCCATCCAAAATAAAGTCAAAGTGGATAAGGGTCCCCCCTTACCTCCTCTGAAAAAATGACCAAAATTAAAATTTTCTTTAGACTCATACCAATGAATCATCGTGCCCCCCAGAGTGTGTGTGGGTATTTTTTGAGCTCTTTAGTTTCTTCCTTGTCCAAGATTTGGGCTTTTAAAGGAATTGGATTTCAGTCAAAATTTCCAAAATGACTCCAAACGTGCACCAAAGAATCCTGGTGCCATGGGGATGTTGTATGTGAATTTGGGGCTTTTTGTGTGTTCGCTAGGCCAAGATATGGCCCATCCAAAAAAAAGTCAAAGTGGATAAGGGTCCCCACTTACCTCCTCTGAAAAAAATGACCAAAATTTAAATTTTCTTTAAACTCATACCAATGAATCATCGTGCCCCCCAGAGTGTGTTTGTGGATTTTTTGAGCTCTTTAGCTTCTTCCTTGTCCAAGATATGGGTTTTTAAGGAATTGGATTTCGGTCAAAATTGTCAAAATGACTCCAAACGTGCACCAAAGAATCCTGGTGCCATGGGGATGTTGTGTGTGAATTTGGGGCTTTTTGTGTGCTCCCTAGGCCAAGATATGGCCCATCCAAAATAAAGTCAAAGTGGATAAGGGTCCCCCCTTACCTCCTCTGAAAAAATGACCAAAATTAAAATTTTCTTTAAACTCATACCAATGAATCATCGTGCCCCCCAGAGCGTGTGTGTGTATTTTTTGAGCTCTTTAGCTTCTTCCTTGTCCAAGATATGGGCTTTTAAAGGAATTGGATTTCGGTCAAAATTGTCGAAATGACTCCAAACTTGCACCAAAGAATCCTGGTGCCATGGGGATGTTGTGTGTGAATTTGGGGCTTTTTGTGTGTTCCCTAGGCCAAGATAAGGCCCATCCAAAAAAAAGTCAAAGTGGATAAGGGTCCCCCCTTACCTCCCCTGAAAAAAAAACACCAAAATTTAATTTTTTTTTAAACTCATACCAATGAATCATCGTGCCCCCCAGAGTGTGTGTGTGGAATTTTTGAGCTCTTTAGCTTCTTTCCTTGTCCAAGATATGGGCTTTTAAAGGAATTGGATTACAGTCAAAATTGCCAAAATGACTCCAAACTTGCACCAAAGAATCCTGGTGCCATGGGGATGTTGTGTATGAATTTGGGGCTTGTTGTGTGTTTCCTAGGCCAAGATATGGCCAATTCAAAAAAAAGTCAAAGTGGATAATGGTCCACCCTTACCTCCTCTGAAAAAAATGACCAAAATTTAAATTTTCTTTAAACTCATACCAATGAATCATCGTGCCCCCCAGAGTGTGTGTGGGGATTTTTTGAGCGCTTTAGTTTCTTCCTTGTCCAAGATATTGGCTTTTGAAGGAATTGGATTTCGGTCAAAATTGTCAAAATGACTCAAAACTTGCACCAAAGAATCCTGGTGCCATGGGGATGTTGTGTGTGAATTTGGGGCTTTTTGTGTGTTCCCTAGGCCAAGATATGGCCACCCAAAAAAAAGTCAAAGTGGATAAGGGTCCCCCCTTACCTCCCCTGAAAAAAATGACCAACATTTTAATTTTTTTTAAACTCATACCAATGAATCATCGTGCCCCCCAGAGTGTTTGTGTATTTTTTGAGCTCTTTAGCTTCTTCCTTGTCCAAGATATGGGCTTTTAAAGAAATTGAATTTCGGTCAAAATTGTCAAAATGACTCCAAACTTGCACCAAAGAATCCTGGTGCCATGGGGATGTTGTGTGTGAATTTGGGGCTTTTGATGTGTTTCCTATGCCAAGATATGGCCCATCCAAAAAAAAGTCAAAGTGGATAAGGGTCCCCCCTTACCTCCTCTGAAAAAAATGACTAAAATTTAAATTTTCTTTAAACTCATACCAATGAATCATCGTGCCCCCCAGAGTGTGTGTGGGGATTTTTTGAGCTCTTTAGCTTCTTCCTTGTCCAAGATATGGGTTTTTAAGGAATTGGATTTCGGTCAAAATTGTCAAAATGACTCCAAACTTGCACCAAAGAATCCTGGTGCCATGGGGATGTTGTGTGTGAATTTGGGGCTTTTTGTGTGTTCCCTAGGCCAAGATATGGCCCATCCAAAAAAAGTCAAAGTGGATAAGGGTCCCCCCTTACCTCCTCTGAAAAAAATGACCAAAATTTAAATTTTCTTTAAACTCATACCAATGAATCATCGTGCTCCCCAGAGTGTGTGTGTGGATTTTTTGAGCTCTTTAGCTTCTTCCTTGTCGAAGATATGGGCTTTTAAAGGAATTGGATTTCAGTCAAAATTGTCAAAATGACTCTAAACTTACACCAAAGAATCCTGGTGCCATGGGGATGTTGTGTGTGTATTTGGGGCTTTTTGTGTGTTCGCTAGGCCAAGATATGGCCCATCCAAAAAAAAGTCAAAGTGGATAAGGGTCCCCCCTTACCTCCTCTGAAAAAAGGACCAACATTTTAATTTTCTTTTAACTCATACCAATGAATCATGGTGCTCCCCAGAGTGTGTGTGTGGATTTTTTGAGCTCTTTAGCTTCCTCCTTGTCCAAG
Organism: Genypterus blacodes; assembly: GCF_046128005.1. NCBI lineage: Eukaryota > Metazoa > Chordata > Actinopteri > Ophidiiformes > Ophidiidae > Genypterus > Genypterus blacodes. The sequence goes on along the minus strand of NW_027466943.1, from coordinate 2,831,784 downwards.
ATATGTGCTTTTAAAGAAATTGGATTTCGGTCAAAATTGTCAAAATGACTCCAAACTTGCACCAAAGAATCCTGGTGCCATGGGGATGTTGTGTGTGAATTTGGGGCTTTTTGTGTGTTCGCTAGGCCAAGATATGGCCCATCCAAAAAAAAGTCAAAGTGGATAAGGGTCCCCCCTTACCTCCTCTGAAAAAAATGACCAAAATTTAAATTTTCTTTAAACTCATACCAATGAATCATCGTGCCCCCCAGAGTGTGTGTGGGTATTTTTTGAGCTCTTTAGTTTCTTCCTTGTCCAAGATATGGGCTTTTGAAGGAATTGGATTTCGGTCAAAATTGTCAAAATGACTCCAAACTTGCACCGAAGAATCCTGGTGCCATGGGGATGTTGTGTATGAATTTGGGGCTTGTTGTGTGTTTCCTAGGCCAAGATATGGCCAATTCAAAAAAAAGTCAAAGTGGATAATGGTCCACCCTTACCTCCTCTGAAAAAAAGGACCAAAATTTTAATTTTCTTTAAACTCATGCCAATGAATCATCGTGCCCCCCAGAGTGTGTTTGTGGATTTTTTGAGCTCTTTAGCTTCTTCCTTGTCCAAGATATGGGTTTTTTAGGAATTGGATTTCGGTCAAAATTGTCAAAATGACTCCAAACTTGCACCAAAGAATCCTGGTGCCATGGGGATGTTGTGTGTGAATTTGGGGCTTTTTGTGTGTTCCCTAGGCCAAGATATGGCCCATCCAAAAAAAGTCAAAGTGGATAAGGGTCCCCCCTTACCTCCTCTGAAAAAAATGACCAAAATTTAAATTTTCTTTTAACTCATACCAATGAATCATCGTGCCCCCCAGAGTGTGTGTGGGGATTTTTTGAGCGCTTTAGTTTCTTCCTTGTCCAAGATATTGGCTTCTGAAGGAATTGGATTTTGGTCAAAATTGTCAAAATGACTCCAAACTTGCACCAAAGAATCCTGGTGCCATGGGGATGTTGTGTGTGAATTTGGGGCTTTTTGTGTGTTCCCTAGGCCAAGATATGGCCCATCCAAAAAAAAGTCAAAGTGGATAAGGGTCCCCCCTTACCTCCTCTGAAAAAAATGACAAAAATTTTAATTTTTTTTAAACTCATACCAATGAATCATCGTGTCCCCCAGAGTGTGTGTGTGGATTTTTTGAACTCTTTAGCTTCTTCCTTGTACAAGATATGGGCTTTTTAAGGAACTGGATTTCGGTCAAAATTGTCAAAATGACTCCAAACTTGCACCAAAGAATCCTGGTGCCATGGGCATGTTGTGTGTGAATTTGGGGCTTTTTGTGTGTTCCCTAGGCCAAGATATGGCCCATCCAAAAAAAAGTCAAAGTGGATAAGGGTCCCCCCTTACCTCCTCTGAAAAAAATGACCAAAATTAAAATTTTCTTTTAACTCATACCAATGAATCATCGTGCCCCCCAGAGTGTGAGTGTGGATTTTTTGAGCTCTTTAGCTTCTTCCTTGTCCAAGATATGGGCTTTTAAAGGAATTGGATTTCGGTCAAAATTGTCAAAATGACTCTAAACTTGCACTAAAGAATCCTGGTGCCATGGGGATGTTGTGTGTGAATTTGGGGCTTTTTGTGTGTTCCCTAGGCCAAGATATGGCCCATCTAAAAAAAAGTCAAAGTCGATAAGGGTCCCCACTTAACTCCTCTGAAAAAAATGACCGAAGTTTAAATTTTCTTTAAACTCATACCAATGAATCATTGTGCCCCCCAGGGTGTGTGTGTGGATTTTTTGAGCTCTTTAGCTTCTTCCTTGTCCAAGATATGGCTTTTAAAGGAATTGGATTTTGGTCAAAATTGTCAAAATGACTCCAAACTTGCACCAAAGAATCCTGGTGCCATGGGGATGTTGTGTATGAATTTGGGGCTTGTTGTGTGTTCGCTAGGCCAAGATATGGCCCATCCGAAAAAAAGTCAAAGTGGATAAGGGTCCCCACTTAACTCCTCTGAAAAAAATTACCAAAATTTTAATTTTCTTTAAACCCATACCAATGAATCATTGTGCCCCCCAGAGTGTGTGTGGGGATTTTTGGAGCTCTTTAGCTTCTTTCTTGTCCAAGATATGGGCTTTTTAAGGAATTGGATTTCAGGCAAAATTGTCAAAATGACTCCAAACTTGCACCAAAGAATCCTGGTGCCATGGGGATGTTGTGTATGAATTTGGGGCTTGTTGTGTGTTTCCTAGGCCAAGATATGGCCCATCCAAAAAAAAGTCAAAGTCGATAAGGGTCCCCACTTACCTCCTCTGAAAAAAATGACCGAAGTTTAAATTTTCTTTAAACTCATACCAATGAATCATTGTGCCCCCCAGGGTGTGTGTGTGGATTTTTTGAGCTCTTTAGCTTCTTCCTTGTCCAAGATATGGCTTTTAAAGGAATTGGATTTTGGTCAAAATTGTCAAAATGACTCCAAACTTGCACCAAAGAATCCTGGTGCCATGGGGATGTTGTGTATGAATTTGGGGCTTGTTGTGTGTTTCCTAGGCCAAGATATGGCCCATCCGAAAAAAAGTCAAAGTGGATAAGGGTCCCCCCTTACCTCCTCTGAAAAAAATGACCAAAATAAAAATTTTCTTTAAACTCATACCAATGAATCATCGTGCCCCCCAGAGTGTGTGTGTGGATTTTTTGAGCTCTTTGGCTTCTTCCTTGTCCAAGATATAGGCTTTTTAAGGAATTGGATTTCGGTCAAAATTGTCAAAATGACTCCAAACTTGCACCAAAGAATCCTGGTGCCATGGGGATGTTGTGTGTGAATTTGGGGCTTTTTGTGTGTTCGCTAGGCCAAGATATGGCCCATCCAAAAAAAAAGTCAAAGTGGATAAGGGTCCCCCCTAACCTCCTCTGAAAAAAATTACCAAAATTTTAATTTTCTTTAAACCAGTACCAATGAATCATTGTGCCCCCCAGAGTGCGTTTGTGGATTTTTTGAGCTCTTTAGCTTCTTCCTTGTCCAAGATATGGGCTTTTTAAGGAATTGGATTTCAGGCAAAATTGTCAAAATGACTCCAAACTTGCACCAAAGAATCCTGGTGCCATGGGGATGTTGTGTGTGAATTTGGGGCTTTTTGTGTGTTTCCTAGGCCAAGATATGGCCCATCCAAAAAAAAGTCAAAGTGGATAAGGGTCCCCCCCTTACCTCCTCTGAAAAAATGACCAAAATTTAAATTTTCTTTAAACTCATACCAATGAATCATCGTGCCCCCCAGAGTGTGTGTGTGTATTTTTTGAGCTCTTTAGCTTCTTCCTTGTCCAAGATATGGGCTTTTTAAGGAATTGGATTTCGGTCAAAATTGTCAAAATGACTCCAAACTTGCACCAAAGAATCCTGGTGCCATGGGGATGTTGTGTGTAAATTTGGGGCTTTTTGTGTGTTTCCTAGGCCAAGATATGGCCCATCCAAAAAAAAGTCAAAGTGGATAAGGGTCCCCCCTTACCTCCTCTGAAAAAATGACCAAAATTTAAATTTTCTTTAAACTCATACCAATGAATCATCGTGCCCCCCAGAGTGTGTGTGTGGATTTTTTGAGCTCTTTAGCTTCTTCCTTGTCCAAGATATGGGCTTTTTAAGGAATTGGATTTCGGTCAAAATTGTCAAAATGACTCCAAACTTGCACCAAAGAATCCTGGTGCCATGGGGATGTTGTGTGTAAATTTGGGGCTTTTTGTGTGTTTCCTAGGCCAAGATATGGCCCATCCAAAAAAAAGTCAAAGTCGATAAGGGTCCCCCCTTACCTCCTCTGAAAAAAAAGACCAAAATTTAAATTTTCTTTAAACTCATACCAATGAATCATCGTGCCCCCCAGAGTGTGTGTGTGGATTTTTTGAGCTCTTTGGCTTCTTCCTTGTCCAAGATATAGGCTTTTTAAGGAATTGGATTCCGGTCAAAATTGTCAAAATGACTCCAAACTTGCACCAAAGAATCCTGGTGCCATGGGGATGTTGTGTGTGAATTTGGGGCTTTTTGTGTGTTCGCTAGGCCAAGATATGGCCCATCCAAAAAAAAAGTCAATGTGGATAAGGGTCCCCCCTAACCTCCTCTGAAAAAAATTACCAAAATTTTAATTTTCTTTAAACCAGTACCAATGAATCATTGTGCCCCCCAGAGTGCGTTTGTGGATTTTTTGAGCTCTTTAGCTTCTTCCTTGTCCAAGATGGATAAGGGTCCCCCCTTACCTCCTCTGAAAAAATGACCAAAATCTAAATTTTCTTTAAACTCATACCAATGAATCATCGTGCCCCCCAGAGTGTGTGTGTGGATTTTTTGAGCTCTTTAGCTTCTTCCTTGTCCAAGATATTGGCTTTTTAAGGAATTGGATTCCGGTCAAAATTGTCAAAATGACTCCAAACTTGCACCAAAGAATCCTGGTGCCATGGGGATGTTGTGTGTGAATTTGGGGCTTTTTGTGTGTTTCCTAGGCCAAGATATGGCCCATCCAAAAAAAAGTCAAAGTCGATAAGGGTCCCCCCTTACCTCCTCTGAAAAAAAAGACCAAAATTTAAATTTTCTTTAAACTCATACCAATGAATCATCGTGCCCCCCAGAGTGTGTGTGTGGATTTTTTGAGCTCTTTAGCTTCTTCCTTGTCCAAGATATTGGCTTTTTAAGGAATTGGATTCCGGTCAAAATTGTCAAAATGACTCCAAACTTGCACCAAAGAATCCTGGTGCCATGGGGATGTTGTGTGTGAATTTGGGGCTTTTTGTGTGTTTCCTAGGCCAAGATATGGCCCATCCAAAAAAAGTCAAAGTGGATAAGGGTCCCCACTTACCTCCTCTGAAAAAAATTACCAAAATTTAAATTTTCTTTAAACTCATACCAATGAATCATCGTGCCCCCCAGAGTGTGTGTGTGTATTTTTTGAGCTCTTTAGCTTCTTCCTTGTCCAAGATATGGGCTTTTTAAGGAATTGGATTTCGGTCAAAATTGTCAAAATGACTCCAAACTTGCACCAAAGAATCCTGGTGCCATGGGGATGTTGTGTGTGAATTTGGGGCTTTCTGTGTGTTTCCTAGGCCAAGATATGGCCCATCCAAAAAAAAGTCAAAGTGGATAAGGGTCCCCCCTTACCTCCTCTGAAAAAAAAGACCAAAATTTAAATTTTCTTTAAACTCATACCAATGAATCATCGTGCCCCCCAGAGTGTGTGTGTGTATTTTTTGAGCTCTTTAGCTTCTTCCTTGTCCAAGATATGGGCTTTTTAAGGAATTGGATTTCGGTCAAAATTGTCAAAATGACTCCAAACTTGCACCAAAGAATCCTGGTGCCATGGGGATGTTGTGTGTAAATTTGGGGCTTTTTGTGTGTTTCCTAGGCCAAGATATGGCCCATCCAAAAAAAAGTCAAAGTCGATAAGGGTCCCCCCTTACCTCCTCTGAAAAAAAAGACCAAAATTTAAATTTTCTTTAAACTCATACCAATGAATCATCGTGCCCCCCAGAGTGTGTGTGTGGATTTTTTGAGCTCTTTGGCTTCTTCCTTGTCCAAGATATAGGCTTTTTAAGGAATTGGATTCCGGTCAAAATTGTCAAAATGACTCCAAACTTGCACCAAAGAATCCTGGTGCCATGGGGATGTTGTGTGTGAATTTGGGGCTTTTTGTGTGTTCGCTAGGCCAAGATATGGCCCATCCAAAAAAAAAGTCAATGTGGATAAGGGTCCCCCCTAACCTCCTCTGAAAAAAATTACCAAAATTTTAATTTTCTTTAAACCAGTACCAATGAATCATTGTGCCCCCCAGAGTGCGTTTGTGGATTTTTTGAGCTCTTTAGCTTCTTCCTTGTCCAAGATGGATAAGGGTCCCCCCTTACCTCCTCTGAAAAAATGACCAAAATCTAAATTTTCTTTAAACTCATACCAATGAATCATCGTGCCCCCCAGAGTGTGTGTGTGGATTTTTTGAGCTCTTTAGCTTCTTCCTTGTCCAAGATATTGGCTTTTTAAGGAATTGGATTCCGGTCAAAATTGTCAAAATGACTCCAAACTTGCACCAAAGAATCCTGGTGCCATGGGGATGTTGTGTGTGAATTTGGGGCTTTTTGTGTGTTTCCTAGGCCAAGATATGGCCCATCCAAAAAAAAGTCAAAGTCGATAAGGGTCCCCCCTTACCTCCTCTGAAAAAAAAGACCAAAATTTAAATTTTCTTTAAACTCATACCAATGAATCATCGTGCCCCCCAGAGTGTGTGTGTGGATTTTTTGAGCTCTTTAGCTTCTTCCTTGTCCAAGATATTGGCTTTTTAAGGAATTGGATTCCGGTCAAAATTGTCAAAATGACTCCAAACTTGCACCAAAGAATCCTGGTGCCATGGGGATGTTGTGTGTGAATTTGGGGCTTTTTGTGTGTTTCCTAGGCCAAGATATGGCCCATCCAAAAAAAGTCAAAGTGGATAAGGGTCCCCACTTACCTCCTCTGAAAAAAATTACCAAAATTTAAATTTTCTTTAAACTCATACCAATGAATCATCGTGCCCCCCAGAGTGTGTGTGTGTATTTTTTGAGCTCTTTAGCTTCTTCCTTGTCCAAGATATGGGCTTTTTAAGGAATTGGATTTCGGTCAAAATTGTCAAAATGACTCCAAACTTGCACCAAAGAATCCTGGTGCCATGGGGATGTTGTGTGTGAATTTGGGGCTTTCTGTGTGTTTCCTAGGCCAAGATATGGCCCATCCAAAAAAAAGTCAAAGTGGATAAGGGTCCCCCCTTACCTCCTCTGAAAAAAAAGACCAAAATTTAAATTTTCTTTAAACTCATACCAATGAATCATCGTGCCCCCCAGAGTGTGTGTGTGTATTTTTTGAGCTCTTTAGCTTCTTCCTTGTCCAAGATATGGGCTTTTTAAGGAATTGGATTTCGGTCAAAATTGTCAAAATGACTCCAAACTTGCACCAAAGAATCCTGGTGCCATGGGGATGTTGTGTGTAAATTTGGGGCTTTTTGTGTGTTTCCTAGGCCAAGATATGGCCCATCCAAAAAAAAGTCAAAGTGGATAAGGGTCCCCCCTTACCTCCTCTGAAAAAATGACCAAAATTTAAATTTTCTTTAAACTCATACCAATGAATCATCGTGCCCCCCAGAGTGTGTGTGTGGATTTTTTGAGCTCTTTAGCTTCTTCCTTGTCCAAGATATGGGCTTTTTAAGGAATTGGATTTCGGTCAAAATTGTCAAAATGACTCCAAACTTGCACCAAAGAATCCTGGTGCCATGGGGATGTTGTGTGTAAATTTGGGGCTTTTTGTGTGTTTCCTAGGCCAAGATATGGCCCATCCAAAAAAAAGTCAAAGTCGATAAGGGTCCCCCCTTACCTCCTCTGAAAAAAAAGACCAAAATTTAAATTTTCTTTAAACTCATACCAATGAATCATCGTGCCCCCCAGAGTGTGTGTGTGGATTTTTTGAGCTCTTTGGCTTCTTCCTTGTCCAAGATATAGGCTTTTTAAGGAATTGGATTCCGGTCAAAATTGTCAAAATGACTCCAAACTTGCACCAAAGAATCCTGGTGCCATGGGGATGTTGTGTGTGAATTTGGGGCTTTTTGTGTGTTCGCTAGGCCAAGATATGGCCCATCCAAAAAAAAAGTCAATGTGGATAAGGGTCCCCCCTAACCTCCTCTGAAAAAAATTACCAAAATTTTAATTTTCTTTAAACCAGTACCAATGAATCATTGTGCCCCCCAGAGTGCGTTTGTGGATTTTTTGAGCTCTTTAGCTTCTTCCTTGTCCAAGATGGATAAGGGTCCCCCCTTACCTCCTCTGAAAAAATGACCAAAATCTAAATTTTCTTTAAACTCATACCAATGAATCATCGTGCCCCCCAGAGTGTGTGTGTGGATTTTTTGAGCTCTTTAGCTTCTTCCTTGTCCAAGATATTGGCTTTTTAAGGAATTGGATTCCGGTCAAAATTGTCAAAATGACTCCAAACTTGCACCAAAGAATCCTGGTGCCATGGGGATGTTGTGTGTGAATTTGGGGCTTTTTGTGTGTTTCCTAGGCCAAGATATGGCCCATCCAAAAAAAAGTCAAAGTCGATAAGGGTCCCCCCTTACCTCCTCTGAAAAAAAAGACCAAAATTTAAATTTTCTTTAAACTCATACCAATGAATCATCGTGCCCCCCAGAGTGTGTGTGTGGATTTTTTGAGCTCTTTAGCTTCTTCCTTGTCCAAGATATTGGCTTTTTAAGGAATTGGATTCCGGTCAAAATTGTCAAAATGACTCCAAACTTGCACCAAAGAATCCTGGTGCCATGGGGATGTTGTGTGTGAATTTGGGGCTTTTTGTGTGTTTCCTAGGCCAAGATATGGCCCATCCAAAAAAAGTCAAAGTGGATAAGGGTCCCCACTTACCTCCTCTGAAAAAAATTACCAAAATTTAAATTTTCTTTAAACTCATACCAATGAATCATCGTGCCCCCCAGAGTGTGTGTGTGTATTTTTTGAGCTCTTTAGCTTCTTCCTTGTCCAAGATATGGGCTTTTTAAGGAATTGGATTTCGGTCAAAATTGTCAAAATGACTCCAAACTTGCACCAAAGAATCCTGGTGCCATGGGGATGTTGTGTGTGAATTTGGGGCTTTCTGTGTGTTTCCTAGGCCAAGATATGGCCCATCCAAAAAAAAGTCAAAGTGGATAAGGGTCCCCCCTTACCTCCTCTGAAAAAAAAGACCAAAATTTAAATTTTCTTTAAACTCATACAAATGAATCATCGTGCCCCCCAGAGTGTGTGTGTGGTTTTTTTGAGCTCTTTAGCTTCTTTCCTTGTCCAAGATATGGGCTTTTAAAGAAATTGGAATTTGGTCAAAATTGTCAAAATGACTCCAAACTTGCACCAAAGAATCCTGGTGCCATGGGGATGTTGTGTGTGAATTTGGGGCTGTTTGTGTGTTCCCTAGGCCAAGATATGGCCAATCCCAAAAAAAGTCAAAGTGGATAAGGGTCCCCCCTTACCTCCTCTGAAAAAAATGACCAAAATTTAAATTTTCTTTAAACTCATACCAATGAATCATCGTGCCCCCCAGAGTGTGTGTGTGGATTTTTTGAGCTCTTTAGCTTCTTCCTTGTCCAAGATATTGGCTTTTTAAGGAATTGGATTCCGGTCAAAATTGTCAAAATGACTCCAAACTTGCACCAAAGAATCCTGGTGCCATGGGGATGTTGTGTGTGAAGTTGGGGCTTTTTGTGTGTTTCCTAGGCCAAGATATGGCCCATCCAAAAAAAAAGTCAAAGTGGATAAGGGTCCCCCCTTACCTCCTCTGAAAAAAAAGACCAAAATTTAAATTTTCTTTAAACTCATACCAATGAATCATCGTGCCTCCCAGAGTGTGTGTGTGGTTTTTTTGAGCTCTTTAGCTTCTTTCCTTGTCCAAGATATGGGCTTTTAAAGAAATTGGAATTTGGTCAAAATTGTCAAAATGACTCCAAACTTGCACCAAAGAATCCTGGTGCCATGGGGATGTTGTGTGTGAATTTGGGGCTTTTTGTGTGTTCCCTAGGCCAAGATATGGCCAATCCCAAAAAAAGTCAAAGTGGATAAGGGTCCCCCCTTACCTCCTCTGAAAAAAAAGACCAAAATTTAAATTTTCTTTAAACTCATACCAATGAATCATCGTGCCTCCCAGAGTGTGTGTGTGGTTTTTTTGAGCTCTTTAGCTTCTTCCTTGTCCAAGATATGGGCTTTTTAAGGAATTGGATTTCGGTCAAAATTGTCAAAATGACTCCAAACTTGCACCAAAGAATCCTGGTGCCATGGGGATGTTGTGTGTGAATTTGGGGCTTTTTGTGTGTTTCCTAGGCCAAGATATGGCCAATCCCAAAAAAAGTCAAAGTGGATAAGGGTCCCCCCTTACCTCCTCTGAAAAAAATGACCAAAATTTAAATTTTCTTTAAACTCATACCAATGAATCATCGTGCCCCCCAGAGTGTGTGTGTGGATTTTTTGAGCTCTTTAGCTTCTTCCTTGTCCAAGATATTGGCTTTTTAAGGAATTGGATTCCGGTCAAAATTGTCAAAATGACTCCAAACTTGCACCAAAGAATCCTGGTGCCATGGGGATGTTGTGTGTGAATTTGGGGCTTTTAGTGTGTTTCCTAGGCCAAGATATGGCCCATCCAAAAAAAGTCAAAGTGGATAAGGGTCCCCCCTTACCTCCTCTGAAAAAAAAGACCAAAATTTAAATTTTCTTTAAACTCATACAAATGAATCATCGTGCCCCCCAGAGTGTGTGTGTGGTTTTTTTGAGCTCTTTAGCTTCTTTCCTTGTCCAAGATATGGGCTTTTAAAGAAATTGGAATTTGGTCAAAATTGTCAAAATGACTCCAAACTTGCACCAAAGAATCCTGGTGCCATGGGGATGTTGTGTGTGAATTTGGGGCTTTTTGTGTGTTCCCTAGGCCAAGATATGGCCAATCCCAAAAAAAGTCAAAGTGGATAAGGGTCCCCCCTTACCTCCTCTGAAAAAAATGACCAAAATTTAAATTTTCTTTAAACTCATACCAATGAATCATCGTGCCTCCCAGAGTGTGTGTGTGGTTTTTTTGAGCTCTTTAGCTTCTTTCCTTGTCCAAGATATGGGCTTTTAAAGAAATTGGAATTTGGTCAAAATTGACAAAATGACACCAAACTTGCACCAAAGAATCCTGGTGCCATGGGGATGTTGTGTGTGAATTTGGGGCTTTTTGTGTGTTTCCTAGGCCAAGATATGGCCCATCCAAAAAAAAGTCAAAGTGGATATGGGTCCCCCCTTACCTCCTCTGAAAAAAAAGACCAAAATTTAAATTTTCTTTAAACTCATACAAATGAATCATCGTGCCCCCCAGAGTGTGTGTGTGTATTTTTTGAGCTCTTTAGCTTCTTCCTTGTCCAAGATATGGGCTTTTTAAGGAATTGGATTTCGGTCAAAATTGTCAAAATGACTCCAAACTTGCACCAAAGAATCCTGGTGCCATGGGGATGTTGTGTGTGAATTTGGGGCTTTTTGTGTGTTTCCTAGGCCAAGATATGGCCCATCCAAAAAAAAGTCAAAGTGGATAAGGGTCCCCCCTTACCTCCTCTGAAAAAAAAGACCAAAATTTAAATTTTCTTTAAACCCATACAAATGAATCATCGTGCCCCCCAGAGTGTGTGTGTGGTTTTTTTGAGCTCTTTAGCTTCTTTCCTTGTCCAAGATATGGGCTTTTAAAGAAATTGGAATTTGGTCAAAATTGTCAAAATGACTCCAAACTTGCACCAAAGAATCCTGGTGCCATGGGGATGTTGTGTGTGAATTTGGGGCTTTTTGTGTGTTCCCTAGGCCAAGATATGGCCAATCCCAAAAAAAGTCAAAGTGGATAAGGGTCCCCCCTTACCTCCTCTGAAAAAAATGACCAAAATTTAAATTTTCTTTAAACTCATACCAATGAATCATCGTGCCCCCCAGAGTGTGTGTGTGGATTTTTTGAGCTCTTTAGCTTCTTCCTTGTCCAAGATATTGGCTTTTTAAGGAATTGGATTCCGGTCAAAATTGTCAAAATGACTCCAAACTTGCACCAAAGAATCCTGGTGCCATGGGGATGTTGTGTGTGAATTTGGGGCTTTTAGTGTGTTTCCTAGGCCAAGATATGGCCCATCCAAAAAAAGTCAAAGTGGATAAGGGTCCCCCCTTACCTCCTCTGAAAAAAAAGACCAAAATTTAAATTTTCTTTAAACTCATACAAATGAATCATCGTGCCCCCCAGAGTGTGTGTGTGGTTTTTTTGAGCTCTTTAGCTTCTTTCCTTGTCCAAGATATGGGCTTTTAAAGAAATTGGAATTTGGTCAAAATTGTCAAAATGACTCCAAACTTGCACCAAAGAATCCTGGTGCCATGGGGATGTTGTGTGTGAATTTGGGGCTTTTTGTGTGTTCCCTAGGCCAAGATATGGCCAATCCCAAAAAAAGTCAAAGTGGATAAGGGTCCCCCCTTACCTCCTCTGAAAAAAATGACCAAAATTTAAATTTTCTTTATACTCATACCAATGAATCATCGTGCCTCCCAGAGTGTGTGTGTGGTTTTTTTGAGCTCTTTAGCTTCTTTCCTTGTCCAAGATATGGGCTTTTAAAGAAATTGGAATTTGGTCAAAATTGACAAAATGACACCAAACTTGCACCAAAGAATCCTGGTGCCATGGGGATGTTGTGTGTGAATTTGGGGCTTTTTGTGTGTTTCCTAGGCCAAGATATGGCCCATCCAAAAAAAAGTCAAAGTGGATATGGGTCCCCCCTTACCTCCTCTGAAAAAAAAGACCAAAATTTAAATTTTCTTTAAACTCATACAAATGAATCATCGTGCCCCCCAGAGTGTGTGTGTGGTTTTTTTGAGCTCTTTAGCTTCTTTCCTTGTCCAAGATATGGGCTTTTAAAGAAATTGGAATTTGGTCAAAATTGTCAAAATGACTCCAAACTTGCACCAAAGAATCCTGGTGCCATGGGGATGTTGTGTGTGAATTTGGGGCTTTTAGTGTGTTTCCTAGGCCAAGATATGGCCCATCCAAAAAAAGTCAAAGTGGATAAGGGTCCCCCCTTACCTCCTCTGAAAAAAAAGACCAAAATTTAAATTTTCTTTAAACTCATACAAATGAATCATCGTGCCCCCCAGAGTGTGTGTGTGGTTTTTTGAGCTCTTTAGCTTCTTTCCTTGTCCAAGATATGGGCTTTTAAAGAAATTGGAATTTGGTCAAAATTGTCAAAATGACTCCAAACTTGCACCAAAGAATCCTGGTGCCATGGGGATGTTGTGTGTGAATTTGGGGCTTTTTGTGTGTTTCCTAGGCCAAGATATGGCCCATCCAAAAAAAAGTCAAAGTGGATAAGGGTCCCCCCTTACCTCCTCTGAAAAAAAAGACCAAAATTTAAATTTTCTTTAAACCCATACAAATGAATCATCGTGCCCCCCAGAGTGTGTGTGTGGTTTTTTTGAGCTCTTTAGCTTCTTTCCTTGTCCAAGATATGGGCTTTTAAAGAAATTGGAATTTGGTCAAAATTGTCAAAATGACTCCAAACTTGCACCAAAGAATCCTGGTGCCATGGGGATGTTGTGTGTGAATTTGGGGCTTTTTGTGTGTTCCCTAGGCCAAGATATGGCCAATCCCAAAAAAAGTCAAAGTGGATAAGGGTCCCCCCTTACCTCCTCTGAAAAAAATGACCAAAATTTAAATTTTCTTTAAACTCATACCAATGAATCATCGTGCCCCCCAGAGTGTGTGTGTGGATTTTTTGAGCTCTTTAGCTTCTTCCTTGTCCAAGATATTGGCTTTTTAAGGAATTGGATTCCGGTCAAAATTGTCAAAATGACTCCAAACTTGCACCAAAGAATCCTGGTGCCATGGGGATGTTGTGTGTGAATTTGGGGCTTTTAGTGTGTTTCCTAGGCCAAGATATGGCCCATCCAAAAAAAGTCAAAGTGGATAAGGGTCCCCCCTTACCTCCTCTGAAAAAAAAGACCAAAATTTAAATTTTCTTTAAACTCATACAAATGAATCATCGTGCCCCCCAGAGTGTGTGTATGGTTTTTTTGAGCTCTTTAGCTTCTTTCCTTGTCCAAGATATGGGCTTTTAAAGAAATTGGAATTTGGTCAAAATTGTCAAAATGACTCCAAACTTGCACCAAAGAATCCTGGTGCCATGGGGATGTTGTGTGTGAATTTGGGGCTTTTTGTGTGTTCCCTAGGCCAAGATATGGCCAATCCCAAAAAAAGTCAAAGTGGATAAGGGTCCCCCCTTACCTCCTCTGAAAAAAATGACCAAAATTTAAATTTTCTTTAAACTCATACCAATGAATCATCGTGCCTCCCAGAGTGTGTGTGTGGTTTTTTTGAGCTCTTTAGCTTCTTTCCTTGTCCAAGATATGGGCTTTTAAAGAAATTGGAATTTGGTCAAAATTGACAAAATGACACCAAACTTGCACCAAAGAATCCTGGTGCCATGGGGATGTTGTGTGTGAATTTGGGGCTTTTTGTGTGTTTCCTAGGCCAAGATATGGCCCATCCAAAAAAAAGTCAAAGTGGATATGGGTCCCCCCTTACCTCCTCTGAAAAAAAAGACCAAAATTTAAATTTTCTTTAAACTCATACAAATGAATCATCGTGCCCCCCAGAGTGTGTGTGTGGTTTTTTTGAGCTCTTTAGCTTCTTTCCTTGTCCAAGATATGGGCTTTTAAAGAAATTGGAATTTGGTCAAAATTGTCAAAATGACTCCAAACTTGCACCAAAGAATCCTGGTGCCATGGGGATGTTGTGTGTGAATTTGGGGCTTTTAGTGTGTTTCCTAGGCCAAGATATGGCCCATCCAAAAAAAGTCAAAGTGGATAAGGGTCCCCCCTTACCTCCTCTGAAAAAAAAGACCAAAATTTAAATTTTCTTTAAACTCATACAAATGAATCATCGTGCCCCCCAGAGTGTGTGTGTGGTTTTTTGAGCTCTTTAGCTTCTTTCCTTGTCCAAGATATGGGCTTTTAAAGAAATTGGAATTTGGTCAAAATTGTCAAAATGACTCCAAACTTGCACCAAAGAATCCTGGTGCCATGGGGATGTTGTGTGTGAATTTGGGGCTTTTTGTGTGTTCCCTAGGCCAAGATATGGCCAATCCCAAAAAAAGTCAAAGTGGATAAGGGTCCCCCCTTACCTCCTCTGAAAAAAATGACCAAAATTTAAATTTTCTTTAAACTCATACCAATGAATCATCGTGCCCCCCAGAGTGTGTGTGTGGATTTTTTTAACTCTTTAGCTTCTTCCTTGTCCAAGATATTGGCTTTTTAAGGAATTGGATTCCGGTCAAAATTGTCAAAATGACTCCAAACTTGCACCAAAGAATCCTGGTGCCATGGGGATGTTGTGTGTGAATTTGGGGCTTTTTGTGTGTTTCCTAGGCCAAGATATGGCCCATCCAAAAAAAAGTCAAAGTGGATAAGGGTCCCCCCTTACCTCCTCTGAAAAAAAAGACCAAAATTTAAATTTTCTTTAAACTCATACCAATGAATCATCGTGCCTCCCAGAGTGTGTGTGTGGTTTTTTTGAGCTCTTTAGCTTCTTTCCTTGTCCAAGATATGGGCTTTTAAAGAAATTGGAATTTGGTCAAAATTGTCAAAATGACTCCAAACTTGCACCAAAGAATCCTGGTGCCATGGGGATGTTGTGTGTGAATTTGGGGCTTTTAGTGTGTTTCCTAGGCCAAGATATGGCCCATCCAAAAAAAGTCAAAGTGGATAAGGGTCCCCCCTTACCTCCTCTGAAAAAAAAGACCAAAATTTAAATTTTCTTTAAACTCATACAAATGAATCATCGTGCCCCCCAGAGTGTGTGTGTGGTTTTTTTGAGCTCTTTAGCTTCTTTCCTTGTCCAAGATATGGGCTTTTAAAGAAATTGGAATTTGGTCAAAATTGTCAAAATGACTCCAAACTTGCACCAAAGAATCCTGGTGCCATGGGGATGTTGTGTGTGAATTTGGGGCTTTTTGTGTGTTCCCTAGGCCAAGATATGGCCAATCCCAAAAAAAGTCAAAGTGGATAAGGGTCCCCCCTTACCTCCTCTGAAAAAAATGACCAAAATTTAAATTTTCTTTAAACTCATACCAATGAATCATCGTGCCTCCCAGAGTGTGTGTGTGGTTTTTTTGAGCTCTTTAGCTTCTTTCCTTGTCCAAGATATGGGCTTTTAAAGAAATTGGAATTTGGTCAAAATTGACAAAATGACTCCAAACTTGCACCAAAGAATCCTGGTGCCATGGGGATGTTGTGTGTGAATTGGGGGCTTTTAGTGTGTTTCCTAGGCCAAGATATGGCCCATCCAAAAAAAGTCAAAGTGGATAAGGGTCCCCCCTTACCTCCTCTGAAAAAAATGACCAAAATTTAAATTTTCTTTAAACTCATACCAATGAATCATCGTGCCCTCCAGAGTGTGTGTGTGTGTATTTTTTGAGCTCTTTAGCTTCTTCCTTGTCCAAGATATGGGCTTTTTAAGGAATTGGATTTCGGTCAAAATTGTCAAAATGACTCCAAACTTGCACCAAAGAATCCTGGTGCCATGGGGATGTTGTGTGTGAATTTGGGGCTTTTTGTGTGTTTCCTAGGCCAAGATATGGCCCATCCAAAAAAAAGTCAAAGTGGATATGGGTCCCCCCTTACCTCCTCTGAAAAAAAAGACCAAAATTTAAATTTTCTTTAAACTCATACAAATGAATCATCGTGCCCCCCAGAGTGTGTGTGTGGTTTTTTTGAGCTCTTTAGCTTCTTTCCTTGTCCAAGATATGGGCTTTTAAAGAAATTGGTATTTGGTCAAAATTGTCAAAATGACTCCAAACTTGCACCAAAGAATCCTGGTGCCATGGGGATGTTGCGTGTGAATTTGGGGCTTTTTGTGTGTTTCCTAGGCCAAGATATGGCCCATCCAAAAAAAGTCAAAGTGGATAAGGGTCCCCCCTTACCTCCTCTGAAAAAAATGACCAAAATTTAAATTTTCTTTAAACTCATACCAATGAATCATCGTGCCCCCCAGAGTGTGTGTGTGGTTTTTTTGAGCCCTCGAGCTTCTTTCCTTGTCCAAGATATGGGCTTTTAAAGAAATTGGAATTTGGTCAAAATTGTCAAAATGACTCCAAACTTGCACCAAAGAATCCTGGTGCCATGGGGATGTTGTGTGTGAATTTGGGGCTTTTAGTGTGTTTCCTAGGCCAAGATATGGCCCATCCAAAAAAAGTCAAAGTGGATAAGGGTCCCCCCTTACCTCCTCTGAAAAAAATCACCAAAATTTAAATTTTATTTAAACTCATACCAATGAATCATCGTGCCCCCATGAGTGTGTGTGTGGATTTTTTTGAGCTCTCTATCTCCTTCCTTGTCACAGATATGGGCTTTTCAAGTTTTCTCCAGTTTCAAAAATCGATGACCCGCGGGTCAACATTTTTAGAAAATTAGCAATATTCCCCAATTCGCCCCAAATTTACACACATCGATGGCATTTCTGCCTAGATGCTGTGTCTGACATTTCAGCTCTCTATCTCCTTCCTTGTCACAGATATGGGCTTTTCAAGTTTTCTCCAGTTTCAAAAATCGACACAATTTTCAATATTCCCCAATTTGCCCCAAATTTACACACATCGATGGCATTTCTGCCTGGATGCTGCGTCTGAAATGTTAGCTCTCTATCTCCTTCCTTGTCACAGATATGGGCTTTTCAAGTTATCTCCAGTTTCATAAATCGATGATTCGCGGGTCAACATTTTTGGAAAATTTTCAATATTCCCCAATTTGCCCCAAATTTACACAAATTGATGGCATTTCTGCCTGATGATGCATCTGAAATTTTAGCTCTCTATCTCCTTCCTTGTCGCAGATATGGGCTTTTCAAGATTTCTCCAGTTTCAAAAATCGATGACCCGCGGGTCAACGTTTTTCGAAAATTTTCAATATTCCCCAATTTGCCCCAAATTTACACACATTGATGGCATTTCTGCCTGGATGCCGCGTCTGAAATTTTAGCTCTCTATCTCCTTCTGTTACGAAGTAAAGGCTTCTGGAATCATGATGGAGGCTGATAAGTCATCTCTTTATGCTGTTGTTCACACTTTATTGAACAAAAAATACTCCCAAATACTCCCGCCCGATGAACAACTGTTCATCCGTATTGGTTTGAAATTCCATTTAACATACCTCCAAGGGATACAATAACTGAACAGGCCTCCTTAACAAACTACCTTTGGAAGTACGACAGAACATGACTGTATGAGACCATCCCTGCCAGGAAAGACCTCTTCAACTCTACCCATTTTCCAAGTCTGTCTGGGTGTGTTGTCTTCCCCAATTAGGACAACATCTCCCACTTTAAGCGCTGTTGGTGTAGGAGTGTCCACCTTGTGAGCTGATCTCAGGTCCATAGTGTTCCAATAGCTGGTCAAAAGTCTCTGCCGGTATTTCCACCTCCTACATAGCTGCTCACGGTTTGCGGTGAGTACCTGAGTTGGTGAAATCTTCGGTGGTAAGGAAGTCAGGCGTTTGCCAACCAGGAAGTGAGAAGGGGTAAGTGGCTGGGGCTCTAATGCATCACTAAGTACATAAGACAGAGGCCTAGAATTCAACACTGCCTCGACCTCAGTAAGTACAGTCGTAAGTTCCTCAAAGTTCAAAGATGCCTTCCCCAGTACCCTTTTTAAGCATGTTTTTACCGATCTCACAAGTCTTTCCCAGAAGCCCCCCCACCAAGCTGCCCGCTCAGCAATGAACTTCCAAGTAATCCCTTTGTCAGTAAAAAACTCAGTGAGCTCTGACCCTTTAATAGTCTGCCATAACTCCTTTAATTCCTTGTCTGCTCTTTTGAAAGTTCTAGCATTGTCTGAGTAAATGATCCTACATAGCCCTCGTCTAGCAATGAATCTTTTTAAGGCCAATAGGAAGTTCTCTGTTGTCTGATCTGAAACTAACTCCAAATGTACTGCTCTGGTTACTGCACATGTAGACAGTGCAATGTATGCTTTTACTGGCTGACCTTTAGCTTTAACATACAAAGGTCCTGCAAAATCAACACCGGTAACTTCAAAGGGAGGTGACTCAGTTACCCTGTCTCGTGGTAAAGGAGCAGTAATCTGCTGTGCTGCTTTAACCTTTAGTTTTCTGCAAATGTAACAACCTGAAACAATGCGTTTTACAAGCTGTATTCTGCCCTCACTGTTGAACTGCGTACAGCTATGCAGATAGATAAACTCTTCAACAACTGACAGGTGGAATGTCTTCTTAAATGACGGTGCCTTCAGTTATCAACAGAGTGAAACTACAACGGAAAGGAAATAAACAGCATTTAGACTATATTGAAATGTATTAACGCACACGTGATAGATTAAATCTAGCTGGCATTGAGCAAAACTTAATGCAACAAAGTATACAACGCAGTCATAAATATGCACAAATTCTAACAAATGTAGTGCATAGCATTCTCATTTAACATAATATACTTACAAGCAATGCTTTCTGTGAGGCAACAAGGAAGGATGGATGTAAATTACACCAGGAAAACATGCTCTCAGCCATTGCTTGAAGGTGTGCTGCTGGATTTCTAACTCTACAGCAATTTACACTCAATATTGGCATGAACTAAGCACAGAGCCCCCTGCTGGCGGAGGGGAAAACAATAACCAGCACACTCCCCGTCTGACATCTATAGCATGTCACCTTTACTTCTCGGGAATAATTACTTTGTTAGCATTACGCAGGAGGAGTACAGTCTCTGTTACTGGCCTCAAGAAGGTCTTGCAAGGTCCTCCAGATGCAATCTTAACTTCAACCTTTCTGACCCATCCATCTTGACTAGGAAAGGTCTCTGCCACGACGCCCATGGGCCAGTGGTTTCTTTTGACTTGATTGTTCTTAAGCAGAACAAGATCTCCCCTTTGTAGATTTTGAGTCTCTGACTGCCATTTCCTTCGTTCTTGAAGTGTTGGGAGATATTGTGTTCTCCACCGATGCCAGAAAACGTTCGCGAGGTGTTGCACCTGCCTCCACTGATGTCCAAACAAGTCGTTCTTGTCGAAGTTTCCGGGAGGTGTAGGTGGCAATCCGGTTTTCTGCGTGAGGAGGGTAGCAGGTGTGAGAATGTATGGACAGACCAGATCTGATGAGACTGGAATGAGCGGTCGAGAGTTCACGATGGCAGTTACCTCTGCTAGAAGGGTAACAAGGACTTCGTAAGTCAACATGCGGACGGGGTTGGTAGCAAGCATAGAGTCCAGTATGCGTTTCACAATTCCGATCATGTGCTCCCAACTTCCTCCCATATGCGAGCCATGAGGAGGGTTGAAGATCCACGTGCATTCATTCTTTGACAAGAAATCTTGCACCTCCTGGTTGTTGCAGTGTTTGGAAGTTATTCCAAGTTGTTGCATGCTCCCAAGAAGTTGGTTCCACAATCGGACTTAAGCTGCTTAACGGGTCCGCAAATGGAAATGAATCGGCATAAGGCATTGATAAAACTGGAAGACTCCATGGACTCGATGAGCTCCACATGAATGGCCCTGGTGCCCAGGCAGGTAAAGATGACGGCCCAGCGTTTACTGTTGGCAAGACCTCCACGTGTTCTGCGAGAGCTTACAGTCCAGGGTCCAAAGACATCGACTCCGACGTAAGTAAATGGTGGGCAGATTGTTACACGGTCGATGGGCAAGTCTGACATTTTTTGTGTTTCAGTGTTCCACCTGAGTTTACGACAGGTGATGCAGTGGTGAATGACCGAGCTGATCCTGCGCTTCCCACCGACGATCCAGAGGCCAGCCGACCTCACAGCGCCCTCTGTGAAGTGGCGCCCTTGGTGATGCACTTGTTGGTGGTGGTGTCGTATAAGTAAAGTAGTTAGATGGTGGTTGCCAGGGATGATGACAGGATGTGCTTCATCACTTTGCATTTTGGCTTGTGACAGACGGCCGCCGACTCTGAGGCAGTCTGCTTCATCTATGAAAAGAGATAGTTTTCTTAAAGGATTTTGTTTTGGAATCTCCTTTTGAGCCTTGAGACATGTGAAGATGTCGGGATATGACTTGGGTTGAAGACTGCTCAGAATAACGTCTCTTGCCTTACTGTAATCTTCTGGGGTGAGACCTTTGCAGATATGCCAGCCTTGACACTTGTCCCAATAAGTGTTAGCCTTGAAGCTCCTGGCAATGTGAACAAGTCTTGCTACGGTTCTGAGCAGCGATGCCCATGTAGAGAATGACTCGAGGTGTCTTGAATCAAGGAACGTTTCTGTGATGTGAGTAGCAAAGGTTGCCAAGAAATCTGGTCCTTTGAGCCACAGGCTTGAACCAAGTGCGCTTGCAGGGATGGATCTTGAAGCTATGTCAGCTGGATAAAGATCCGTCGGAACGTAGTTCCACTGTTCTGGACAGGATGATTTCCGGATTCTTTGTACTCGATTACACACGTAGATGTAGAACCGTCTTGATTAGTTTTGTATGTATCCAAGTACTACTGTGCTGTCAGTGAAGAATTTTGTTTAATGGAATGATACATCAATCTCTTCTGAAATGATGTCTGCGATCTCAACGGCAAGAACGGCTGCACACAGTTCGAGTCTGGGAATCGTTATTTCTTGTTGAGGAGCAAGTTTCGCTTTGCCGATCATGAATCCCAGTTTCCTCTTCCCTTCTGAGTCTGTGAGCTTGACGTAGGCTACTGCAGCAATCGCTTTGGTCGAGGCGTCGCAGAATATACAGAGATTCCTTTTATCTGCACCACAGAAGGATATACATTCTTGGTATCTTGACCTCTTCCAGAAGTTTCAGGGACTCCTTCCATGTGCTCCACTCTTCAAGCAGCTTTTCTGGAAGTGGTTCATCCCATTCGCATGTGTCTGTGGAGAGTTCCCTTAGAAGGCCTCTACCCTTGATGCTAACCGGGGCTGCGAAGCCGAGAGGATCGTATAGACTGTTGACAATGGACAGCACCCCTCTGCGAGTGTATGGTTTCTCGATTGTAGATACTTGAAAGGTGAACTCGTCTGTGGCGATATCCCAGCTTATTCCGAGACTCCTTTGCATGGGTGGAGGATCTGCACCCAGGTCGAGATCTTTCAGACCTTTGGCTAGGTCATCTTTGGGGAATGCCCTCATGACTTGAATATCGTTGGAGGCAATCTTGTGCAACCTCAGATTGGAGGCGGCCAGAGTTTCTTGAGCCCTTTGAATGATCGAGATTGCTTTGGTCCTTGTTGGTAAAGAGACGAGACTGTCATCCACGTAGAAATGGCGTTCCACGAGATGTTGTGTGGTACTGTCCTCCTTTTCTTGGTCTTTCGATGCCCTTCTGAGTCCATAAGTTGCAACTGCAGGTGATGGACTGTTGCCAAAGACATGTACTGTCATGCGGTACTCAACTATTGGCTGGTCCATGTCGTTATTCTGATGCCAGAGGAATCGCAGAAAGTTCCGGTGGTCCTCCCTAACCACAAAGCAATGGAACATCTGCTTGATATCAATGGTGACAGCTACTTTTTCTTCACGGAGTCGCATCAGCACGCCCAGCAGGCTGTTGTTGAGGTTGGGCCCAGTCAGAAGAACATCGTTGAGAGACACCCCGTTGTGTTGGGCACTTGAGTCAAAGACAATCCGTATTTGATCCGGCTTGCGAGGGTGGAACACGCTGAAGAAGGGAAGGTACCAGCGCTCTTCTCCTTCGCTGAGAGGTGGTGCTATCTCTGCATGGCCATTATCAAATAAGGTTTGCATAAAGTCCTGAAACTGACCTTTCATCTGAAGACGTTTGTTCAGCATGCGACGTACTGAGGTGAGGCGTTGGATAGCTTGAAGCCTGTTGTTTGGGAGGTGTGGCCTTGGTGAACGAAAGGGTAATGGAGCAACCCAACTGTTTGTGCTGTCCTGATAGACTTCCTTTCCATTATCTGCAGGAAGGCTCTTTCTTCTTGAGAGTAACCGAGTGTCTCTTGTTTGCTGAAAAACAGTGTCTCCGATGGAGGGGTATTGAGCGTTGAAGTATTCTTTAACTTGGAGCGTGTTTTCACAAGGTAGGAAGTGACTGGGTCGACCATTTTCCAAAATGTTCGTTTTGAAAACGCTTGCACGTGCAGGTTTGTGTGCTCCGCCCAAGCAAACATTCCCGACAATCACCCATCCTAGAGACAGCTTCTGTGCAAAGGGTGCGTTAGTTGGTCCGTTGCGTTGGTCGAGAACTTTGTGTGCCTGGATGACGTCTCTTCCATTGAGAAGCAAGATGTGTGCATCAGGGTCGAGAGCTGGGATTTCGGTTGCGATTTCTTGAAGGTGGGAGTGGTTTTGAGCAGCTTCACAGGTGGGAATCTCATTGCGGTTGTCAGGCAGCATGTCGCACTCGATAAGTGTTTTGAGTTCTAGACGTGACTTGCTATCTGCAGATTCCACAATGAAGTTGTAAGCTCTCCTTCCTTTTGCTTCCTCTAACCCAGCACAGGTTCTCAGTTTATATGGGAATAAGTTCTTGGTTGTGCCGAAGGTGTCAAAAACGGATGATCTGGCGAGCGACCTGTTGCTTTGGTCGTCCAGGATGGCATAGGCTTTGAGTTTCTTCTCAGGCGAACTTTTTGGATAAATGAACACAAGGCAGATCTTGGCACATGAGTGACTTTCGACTTTGCTTCCACAGACTTGTGTGCATTTGGACGTGGCTGTGGGCAATGGCACGTTGCTCTCCCCGCCGTTGACTGAGGCGGATTGTGCTGTGGGCACCATTGTAGGCTCTGTAGCATTAACCGGGGATGCAGGTCCTGGATGAAGAGCCGTAATGTGCGAGTTGGAGCCACATTCTATACATGAAATCTCTGCTTTACATGCCTTGGCCTGGTGGTTTGTGGAGGCACAACATCTGAAGCATATGAAATTCATCTTCGGGTAATCTTTTCTCTCGTCAAGGTGCATCTCTCTGAATGCTCTGCATTTTTTGAGTGCTTGAGGTTTTTTGTGGATAGGACATTCTTTATTTGGGTCCTCAATGCTTGTTTGACTTTGTTTTAGCTCAGTACTGACTACTTCTGTCCTAATGACTGAGATGGGTTCTTTTCTTGTTTGACGTTCCTGATATTTACTCATCTTGGAGGGAACAGTAGGTGATTGCGGAGAATGGCGAAAGCTGGGGTCATTGCGCATTTTTGATTCCCTACTGATGAATGCCACAAATGCGGAGAATGGTGGAAACGACACACCATGATCTTCCTTGTATTTCGATTTCATTCACTTCTCTTGCATTCCAAAAGGCAGTTTTTCCACCACTGGATAAATGCCTCTTGCTGTGTCAAGGTACAGTAAACCTGGGATGTACCCTTCGCCTTTAGCAGCGTTTATCTCTAAGAGCAGATCCTCTAGTTCTCTTAGGATGTGTGGCTCTTTGTTTGAGATTCTTGGAAAACGCTCCAATTTGTCAAGCAGTGACCTTTCTAGAGCTTCGGGAGAGCCGTAGCACTCGTTGAGTCTTTCCCACACTTTAAAGAGTCCTTCGGAGGGATTGTTGACATACACTGCTCTCAAACGGTTTGCATATTGGACTGATTCAGATCCGAGCCATTTGATCAACAAGTCGAGCTCTTCGCTGGCACTTAGATTCAGGTTACATATTGCATTTTCAAAGGACGATTTCCATCCCCAGTAATCTCCTGCCCTATCAGTGAACTTGCGGAGACCACCCGTGAGCAGCTCACGTCTGGCGAGAAATCTGACTATGTCGGATATGTCGTCTTTTTGTGTGTGTACCTTGCGTTGAAATCTTGGTGACGATCCTTGTGACTTTCTCTGCGTGGGAATGCTTTTGGGAGACTGGTGAGTGTTGCCATGTGTGCTTGCTCCGTGGGGGGGAAGGACGTATTCTTTTAGAGAGTCCGAGGATGAGGCTTGTTCTTGTTTTGGTTGGTGTGGGACGTTTGGTGCTGGCATTGCATTGTAATCTATGTTGTCAAACGGACTTATACTATCCTTGAGGATGAATTGGT
This sequence comes from Genypterus blacodes, assembly GCF_046128005.1. Lineage (NCBI taxonomy): Eukaryota > Metazoa > Chordata > Actinopteri > Ophidiiformes > Ophidiidae > Genypterus > Genypterus blacodes. The sequence goes on along the minus strand of NW_027466943.1, from coordinate 2,807,304 downwards.
CTGTTACGTAATTACAGGTGCGCTCCTTTGTGTGGACGTTGAGAGGCACCCATTCACGTTCCTCTTGGAGCTCACTAGCTGCTGTCTGAATTAGGATTGCCCCTGCGTTAGCTGCTTCTGCATCACGTTCCTGTTGGAGAGCTTGTAGCGTGGCCTCTAGGCGTGTTTCTTCCACTTTAAGCTCTGCTTTTCTCACTTGCATTTCAATTTCCCTTTTTGCATATTCTGCTCTTTTGCGGGCTGCTTCGGCTTTGGCTCGAGCATTTAGGGCGGCCATGTTAGCAGATGACCTACTTGAACCTTTAGATAAATGCGTTTTCTCTGAGTGGACAGATGACGCTTTGTCGTTTCTTCCCTCAGACATGTTTGATGAAGCTTGAGGCTGATGTTACGTCCGGTTGTCCCGTAGTAAGGTGCTTTTCACTATTCTGCCCTCACTGTTGAACTGCGTACAGCTATGCAGATAGATAAATTCTTCAACAACTGACAGGTGGAATGTCTTCTTTAATGACGATGCCTTCAGTTATCAACAAACTACAACGGAAAGGAAATAAACAGCATTTAGACTATATTGAAATGTATTAACGCACACGTGATAGATTAAATCTAGCTGGCATTGAGCAAAACTAAATGCAACAAAGTATACAACGCAGTCATAAATATGCACAAATTCTAACAAATGTAGTGCATAGCATTCTCATTTAACATAATATACTTACAAGCAATGCTTTCTGTGATGCAACAAGGAAGGATGGATGTAAATTACACCAGGAAAACATGCTCTCAGCCATTGCTTGAAGGTGTGCTGCTGGATTTCTAACTCTACAGCAATTTACACTCAATATTGGCATGAACTAAGCACAGAGCCCCCTGCTGGCGGAGGGGAAAACAACAACCAGCACAAGCTGTCTCCTTCTCAAAATCCAGTATTGTTCTCTCACTTGAATCAATGTGTCTCTTACCCCAGAATGCATCACCTTCTCATGAAATGACTGAACTAATAGCTCAGAGTACTTGTGATTTGTTGGTAGTACCCAGGGGTGTTGTTCTCTGAAACTAAATTCAGAGTTCTGTAGTCTTCCCCCAACACTGAGTAGACCATTTTTGTCTAAGAATGGTTTCAAGTCCTTGATCTTAGAGTCTCTTTTGACATTTTGCTTTGACCTTAGTTGAGCTATTTCAGAGCTAAAACAACTCTCCTGCGTAACCTTTACCCAATACATTTCAGCTGCAGTGAGGTCCTCAACAGTTAACTCTCCCTGAACCTTCTGACGAGACCTTGTGTTGATTACAAACCGTTTTACCCATGCAGTGATTCTTAACACAGTCTTAAGCCTGCTGTACCTTTCTAAGTTTAACAGAGGGTCAGATTGTTCAGTGCCAGTGAGTTGTACAACAGTCTGATACTTAGATTTCAGTTCAGTGTTCACCTCATTCACTACATAGTCATTATCAATGTCTAGTCCCTTTTCGGCTGTGGACAGTGAAATGGGTCCATTCCACCACAGCTGGCTCTCAACAAGGCTCTGTGCATGCTGACCTCGTGTGGGCAGGTCGGCAGGGTTCATTTTGCCAGCACAGTGGGACCACAACTCGGGGTTTGTGAGACCTTGTATTTCTGTCACTCTGTTGGCCACAAATGGCTTCCACCGCTGGGCTGAGCTGCGGATCCAGTGAAGAGTGATCATCGAGTCTGTCCACATGTTGAGCTGGTTCTTCTCCATGTTGAGTGGTTTGAGAAGACTATGTCCTAATCTTGCTCCAATAAGTGCCCCCATAAGCTCCAAGCGAGGTAATGTCATTTTCTTTAGTGGTGCAACTCGTGACTTAGAGGCCACAAAACTGGTAACTGTCTCTCCTCGTTTGTTTTGTCCTTGTAGATATGCCACAGCACTGTAGGCCTTTTCACTTGCATCACAGTAGACATGCAACTTTACAGTGTGTGACTCTTGGTGAATCTCAATGAGATACCACCTGGGAATAACCACCAGGTGGAGCAGTGGCAGCTCCATACACCACTGTTCCCATTTCTCAGTCAAATCAGCGGGTAATGGTTCATCCCAACTGAGCCCTCTCTCCCACATTTCTTGAAAAAGGCACTTCACTCGGACAGTAAAGGGAGTGAGAAAACCGATTGGGTCAAATATGCGAGCTGATGTCTGTAGTACACTTCTCTTCGTATTTTCCTTGTCCTTTAAAATGTCCATTATCCCCCTTTGATCAAACACAAAATCATCGCTCTCTGATCTCCAGACGAGTCCTAGCACCTTGAGCACATTTCCACAGGACTCTGTATCTCCAGTGAAGTCTCCAGTATCTTTCCACATAGCTCTTAGATCAGGTGAGTTGGTAGCCCATTTGCAGAGGTTCGTGCCTGCCTGAGAGAGAATGTCCTTTGCTGTGGTTGTCACATGAAGAGCTTCCTGCACAGAAGGTGAGCTTGAAATAAAGTCATCTACATACAAAGAGTCCCTGAGAGTCTGTACTACCTTTGGCTGTTCTGTTTCAAATTGTTTGAGATGGTTTCTAACGGTGGCAGCAAGCAGGAATGGGCTGGGAGAGACTCCAAAAACAACTCTGTTCATTCTTAAGACACGTACCTCATTTTTACAGTCCTTAGCTAGAGGTCTATGCATCCACAGAAACCTAACAGCGTCGTTGTCTTTATCTCGTGCAATCTGAATTTCACGAGCACATCTAGCAAATTTCGGTTTAGGTTAGGCCCAGTATGTAAACAGTCATTGAGGGATGGGCTGTCTTCATCATGTGAGGATGCATCAAATACCACTCTGAGTTTAGTTGTGGCTTTGTCCTCTCTCACAACAGCATGTAGCATGTAATATTTTACAGTCTCTTCATTCCCTGCCACAGTTTTGCCCTCTGAAACCTCTTCACAGGTTCCTTGCTGCAGGTAGTCCTGTATTACGTTGTTGTACCTGGCAAACAAGGTTGCGTCGGTTTTCAGTTTTCTCATAAGGCTCTCAAAGCGTTTCTTTGCTACCCTAAAGTTGTCCGGAAGTTGATCTTTGTTAGATCGCCATGGTAACTCAACTTGGTAGCGTCCATTTTCAAATGTTGTAGTCTGTTCAAAGCTTTGTAGGATGTCTGAGTCCTCTGGGCTCTCTACCTGGTTGTTTACAATGCCCAGGGACTCCACCTCCCAGAATGCATGTAACTGCTTAGATATTTGGGTGTCTTCAGTCAAACTAATGTGCATGCAAGTGGGGTCGGTAACACTGGATGTAGTCACTGGTCCTTTTAAAGCCCATCCAAAAATGCTTTCAACTGCCACTAATGATTTAGTGACCTTTTTGACCTTTCCAGTAACTGCTTGCCAGTAATAGTCTGCACCTATTAACAGTTGCAACTCTTGCTCATTAGCACCCTCTAGTGGAAAGTCTGCAAGTTGCAGCCCTCTTTTCTTTATCTCTGCTTGAATGGGCTCGGTTGGCACTTTTATTACAGCAGTACATACCTGAGAGGTCTCTACAGCTTCTATCTCAAGTCTCTGTTCAGTGTTCCACATATTTTCAAGCTCAACTCTCACAACATTGCGTTTCTCTGTTACGGGAGTGGTGGAACCAAAAACATGGAGGTTAAGTGTCTCTTGCCTTACAACTGCCCTAAGGCTCTGACAACGCTTCAGTGAATGAAACTACGCTGGCTGCCTCCATCTAACAGACAGCGAGTTATCTTTCTCCCCTTTGGTCCTACAGTCCATGTCTTAACTGTCTGAAGCAATACTGTGTTCTGAGTGTTTGTCTTCACCTTTACAGGGCTTGTCACTGAAGACAACACAGCATCCGTATTTCTGCCATTATTGGTAGTGTCAATATCTGGCTTAGCTTCAGACTGCTCACAAACTGACAAGTGGTGTTTCCGGTGGCATAAGCTGCACAAAACCTTAACTCTGCAGTATTTTGCAATGTGTTTTGGGCCTAAACAGACATAACACCGTCCAAGTTTTCTCAGTTTATCTTTGCGCGCACTTACTGTATGTTCAGGACAGTTCTCTGGTTTGTGGTCACTACTGTCACAATATACACAGGTCCGAGGCACGGCGTTAGCTGTGTGCAATGCGGTCGCTGAAGGGACGCTCCACTTTCTGGGTTTATCGCAGGCGTAGGACGGCTTACCCACACGCTCGTGTTGCGGGCTTGGGTCCTTCGATGTGTGGCCTGGTCTGGTAAAGTGAAGCGCCCGTTCTCTGCTTTGCAGGGAGGCAGTGGCTCAGTGGGTAGTGCTTCCGCTTGGGAACCGGAGGGTTGCCGGTTCGAGCCCCTGCCGAGGTGCCCCTGAGCAAGGCACCGAACCCTCAATTGCTCCCCTCTGCGTAGGGTGGTAATGTAATGTAAGTCGCTTTGGATAACAGCGTCTGCCAAATGCTCGTAATGTAATGTAATGCACCTCGTTTTGCAGAAACTTAATCAACTCTGGTACCTTCCATTCGTTGGTTGAGTTTGGTTGGCGGGTGTAGGCAAGTGCTATGTCCTCCGGAATGAGCTGTAGGAGCACTGGACATAGCAGGCAGCCATACGTGTCACTCTGCACTCCAAGAGACTCCAAGCTGCGTATCTGGATCTCACATTCATCATATAAGTGCCTCAAAGCTGCAACATCAGAAGATCTTTTAACAGGTGTTAAGTTCAGTAGTTTGGACATATGGGCACTTATCACAACCTCCTTCCTCCCAAAGCGGCTCTGGAGTAACTCTTTTGCAGCATCATAGTTGGCATCCGTCATTTGAAAGCCTGCGATAGCTCTGGCAGCTGCTCCAGTCAGGTAAGATCTGAGGTAAGTAAACTTCTCCGCCTTGCATAGTGCATCATTTCCATGGATAGCTGTTGCATACTGTGACCAGAATTCCTGCCACTGGCTTAGTTCACCATCGTACTTTGTTATCATTAGTTTGGGAAGTTTAACAGTTTGTCTGGACTGTGATGTAAATAAAACGCTGCTTACATCGTTCACACGGTCTCTCTTGGTGTCTCTGGCGGTCTCCTGTAACCCGATGACGGTGGTGGCGCGAACCTTCCAAGTGAGAACGCGGTCCATGTAATCCTGTGTGTTTATTAGCTCAGCATCCAGATCGTCCGTGGGCGTCTCATCTTCTATTCCCTTGTCCAAGTCCAATAAACATTCCTCCTTTGATGATAAAACTGCTAGCAATTCACGCATTTTGTTAATATCTGGTCTCTCCTTGCCCACCTCCTTCTCTAGGCGGGTTAACAGCCTGGTCGTAGTGGCGCGAATAGTCGCCCGCATCCGCTCCAGTTTCTCCGTCATGGCAGCTGCTAAACTGAGCCGTTAGCTATTCACTTTGTTCCAAAAAGTTCAGTAATTCCTTACTTCCCGGGTTTCGGCACCAAAATGTTACGAAGTAAAGGCTTCTGGAATCATGACAGATGCTGAAAAGTCATCTCTTTACGCTGTTGTTCACATTTTATGGAACAAAATGAATCGACCTGGAACTTGCCGTTCCAAATACAACAGTCAAGAATAGTAATCAAAAAAGAACAATTCCGGTTAAGCACCTTAGAATAAAAAACTTCCGGTTTTCCAAATAAAACGATTCTTAACCAACAATACATTTCTCTGTACCATTTAAATGAATATACAATCATAGATATTTCAATCATGTAAATTGTATTAACTGTGATGTAAATAAGACACAACACCTTCCTTGTCACAGATACATTTTTCGAAAATTTTCAATATTCCCCAATTTGCCCCAAAGTTACACAAATTGATGGCATTTCTGCCTGGATGCTGCGTCTGAAATTTCAGCTCTCTATCTCCTTCCTTGTCACAGATATGGGCTTTTCAAGTTTTCTCCAGTTTCAAAAATTGATGACCCGCTGGTCAACGTTTTTAGAAAATTTTCAATATTCCCCAATTTGCCCCAAATTTACACAAATCGATGGCATTTCTGCCTGGATGCTGCGTCTGAAATTTTAGCTCTCTATCTTCTTCCTTGTCACAGATATGGGCTTTTCAAGTTTTCTCTAGTTACAAAAATCGATGATCCGCGGGTCAACATTTTTAGAAAATTTTCAATATTCCCCAATTTGCTCAAAATTCATGGCATTTCTGCCTGGATGTTGCGTCTGAAATTTTAGCTCTCTATGTCCTTCCTTGTCACAGTATGGGCTTTTCAAGTTTTCTCCAGTTTCAAAAATCGATGACACGCGGGTCAACATTTTTAGAAAATTTTCAATATTCCCCGAATTTGCCCCAAATACAAACAAATTGATACCATTTCTGTCTGGATGATGTGTCTGAAAATGTAGCTCTCTATCTCTTTCCATGTCCAAGATATGGGCTTTTCAAGTTTTCTCTAGTTTCAAAAAACGATGACCCGCTGGTCATATTTTCAATATTCCCCAATTTGCCCCAAATACACACAAATTGATGGCATTTCTGCCTCGATACTGCGTCTGAAAATGTAGCTCTCTATCTCCTTCCTTGTCCAATATATGGGCTTTTCACGTTTCCTCTAGTTTCAAAAAACGATGACCCGGAATTTGGAATTTGGTCAAAATTGTCTAAATGACTCCAAACTTGCACCAAAGAATCCTGGTGCCATGGGAATGTTGTGTGTGAATGGCCAAGATATGGCCCGTTCAGAAAACATTAAATTTGGAAAAGGGTCTGAAAAAATGACCAAATTTAAATTTTCTTCAAACTCATGCAAATCAATCCTTGTGCCCCCCAGAGGCTGTGTGTGGTTTTTTGTAGCTTTCTAGCTTCTTCTATGTCCAAAATATGGGCTTTTAATGGAATTGGAATTTGATCAAAATTGCCAAACTTCCTTCAAAGAATCCTGTTGCCATGGGGATGTTGTGGGTCAATTTTGGGCTTTTTGTGTGTTTCCTATGCCAAGATATGGCACATCCCAAAATATTCAAATTGGACAAGGGTTTTGCCTTACCTCCTCTGAAAAAAAACAAAATTAAAATCTTCTTAAAACTCATACCGAAGAATCCTTGTGTCACCAAGAGGCTGCGTGTTGGTTTTTTAAGATCTCTAGCTTCTTCCTTGTCCAAGATATTGGCTTTTAAAGAAAGTGGAATTTGGTCAAAATTGTCAAAATTACTCCAAACTTGCACCAAAGAATCCTAGTGCCATGGGGATGTTGTGTGTGAATTTGGGGCTTTTTGTGTGTTTTCTAGGCCAAGATATGGCCGGTCAAGAAAACTTCAAATTGGATAAGGGTCCCCCCTTACCTCCTCTGGAAAAACTGACCAAAATTTTAATTTTCTTCAAGGGTACCCCCTTACCTCCTCTGAAAAAATGACCAAAATAAAAATTTTCTTTAAACTCATACCAATGAATCCTTGTGCCACCAAGAGGCTGTGTGTTGGTTTTTAAAGATCCCTAGCTTCTTCCTTGTCCGAGATTTTGGCTTTTAAAGGAACTGGAATTTGGTCAAAATTGTCAAAATTTCTCCAAACTTGCACTAAAGAATTCTAGTGCCATGGGGATGTTGTTTGTGAATTTGGGACTTTTGTGTGTTTCCTAGGCCAAGATATGGCCTGTCCAGAAAACATCAAATTGGATAAGGGTCCCCCCTTACCTCCTCTGAAACAGACCAAAATTAAAATTTTCTTCAAAGTCATGCCAATGAATCCTCATGCCCCCCAGAGGCTGTGTTTGGATTTTTTAATCTCACTAGCTTCTTCCTTTTCCAAGATATGGGCTTTTAAAGGAATTGGGATTCGGTCAAAGTTGTCAAAATTACTCCAAACTTGCACCAAAGAATCCTGGTGCCATGGGGATGTTGTGTGTGAATTTGGGGCTTTTTGTAAAATTGGATAAAATTAAAATTTTCTTCAAACTCATACCAATGAATCCTCGTGCCCCCCAAAGGTTGTGTGTGGATATTTTAAGCTCTCTATCTTTTTCCATGTCCAAGATATGGGCTTTTAAAGGAATTGGAATTTGGGCTAAATTGTCAAAAATACTCCAAACTTGCACCAAAGAATCATGGTGCAATGGGGATGTTGTGTGTGAATTTTTGCATTTTTGTGTGTTTCCTAGGCCAAGATATGGCCCATCCAAAAAAAAGTCAAATTGGATAAGGGTCTTCCCTTAGCTCTTCAGAAAAAATTACCAAACTTAAAATTTTCTTCAAACTCATGCCAATGAATCCTCGTGCCCCTCACAGAGGCTGTGTGTGGATTTTTTAGCTCTCTAGCTTCTTCCTTGTCCAAGATATAAGATAAGATAAGATGAAATTTTATTATCCCGAGGGAAATTACTGTGCAACAGTTACAGTACAGCATGAAAAAAACAAGACCCAGAAATCGGAAATCCCCCAACTAGTGCAATAATGAATAAAAAGTGCAAGAATGCAAGTAGATAATTAGTACAAGATAAGTACAAACAATAAGGGGGTACGAAGTACATACAATGGGGGGAACAGTACATGACAGCATAAGTACATAAGGAAGTGCAAGTGCAATGTGCATCTGACTGAGGTATGTGTAATGACAATCTACAACTACAGCATACACATGTGTATATGTGACATACAGCATCGTTTAGTGCAATATACTATAAGAGTCAGTGAAGCAGGTTGGGAGGGGGGGAGCGGGCTCAGATTCCTATGTCCCCACCTTCCCACCTCGACCCGAGGTAGCTTTATTAAAGAGTCCAATGGCCACAGGGAGAAAGGATTTCCTATGGCGCTCAGTAGTACACCTGGGGGGAATGAGTCTGTTACTGAAGGTGCTCTTGTATGAGGCCAGCACCTGGTGGAGAGGGTGAGAGTCATTGTTCATGATTCTCCGTAGCTTGCGCAGCATTCTCCTCTCCGACACACACTCCAACGAATCAAGTTCAGTCCCCAGGACGGAGCCAGCCTTCCTGACGATCTTGTTGATCCTGTTGGCGTCAGCTGACCTCGCCCTATTTCCCCTTCACACGACCGCGAAGAAGATGGCACTGGCAACCACAGACTGGTAGAACATCTTCAGCATGGTATTAGACATTGAAGGATCGAAGCCTCCTCAGGAAATAGAGTCGACTCTGTCCCTTCTTGTAAACAGCCTCAGCGTTCTTAGACCAGTCCAGTTTGTTGTCCAAATGGACTCCCAGTGTCAAGTTCTGTGTGTTTTATGTGACCATAATTCTGCCCAAACTTGAAAAACTGCTTGATCAATCTTTGAAGGATGCAAAGGACAACTCAATTCTTCTTATTCTGTGATTTTATTTTCCTGAAGATGTTTTGTTTTGTTTTGATAGTTTCAAAGACATAAACAGAATAGTGGAATAGGTTGATAACCTTAGAGATAAACAGAAAAGACATGCATTAGTTTCCACTACCTCAAATAAACACCAATAAACACTTTTCTTTACAGTATTTCTAAAAAATAAATGTATGCTAATGTGTACTTGACTCTCGAAGCAAACGAGGTCATTCAAATTAACATAGGATTTCAAACTAGTTAATGATTAAAGTAACAATATACATACTTAACTAAAGTTTCAATAAAGTACATAGCTTCAATTAGCATAAGCAAAATTAAATTCAATCAATCCAACTCAAATTGCATGTGACTTACTAATTCAATCAAAAGGGCATGGAGAAGCATGACATCAATACATCATCCACATTCAAAGTTGTTTTATCCTACCAGTTGCATCTGATCAGAAGCTGTGGTCGTGTTCTGTGTCCAGGAGCAGGTGAGAGAGCTCTCTGAGCTACTACCAAACATTTCATGCCATGCTTTCCCATGGGTGCGCAGGCAAATATGGTCCACCTAAGAGCACATCCTGAGAGTTGAGTTCCACCAACGAGGGCGTGTGGTTGCCCCCTGCAGGACTGGAGTGCACCTGAGTGCATCTTCTGAATGGGCTCAATGCAATGGGACTTGACACAACACCTCCCACTTGACCTCCTGGTTCTTCAACCCAAGGAGGTCACACCAGTTTCATGATGTACTGGACTCAGTTGTTCTTCCGTTGTTCCATTTCTAATTTTGTTGCTGCTCCTCAACTGGAAGCAGGACAACGATCCGTCTGACATCGCTGTGAAGAACTATTGCAGGTATTTTGGTTGAGTGCTTTTTCACCTTTTGAGTGGGCTTCACAGTTGAGACTGGGTAGCTGGGGAAGGTTCTGACATGCACATCCCTTACAATTCCTTCCTTGTCAGGGTTGACATTGACGACTCTGGCAAGCCTGAATTGACCTCTCAGGGCGTTTTGGTCAGCCAGCCAGACGACATCTCCAATGGCCACGTTCCTGTGTGCTGTGTGCCACTTGGTCCTGACAAACAGGTTTGGTCCTGCTAACTGGCTCCATTTCCTCCAGAACCGGTCAACTTTTGTTTGGATGGCTCTTAATCTCTTGTAAGAGTAGCCATCAAAGTCAAAGGCCCCTGGATCTCCTCTGGGTCCAGTTCTTACAAGCAGAAGTGAATTTGGACTGATGTATTCTAAACAGTCCTCCCGGCTTTGAGTCCTGGCATCAATCGGTCGTTTATTGGCGAGGTTGGAAGCCATATAAAGTAAGGTTTGAAACTCACCCCATGTGAAGACTCCATTACCTCCCAGATTGTGCAAAGCCCGCTTCACAGTGCGGACAGCAGCTTCAGCGGCTCCATTCCTGTGAGGCGAGTCTGCTGGATGGATTCTCCAGCTCCATTCTGTGCCATGCTTGGAGGCTTGATTTTCAAGCGTTGACTTTTCCAGTCGGTCCAGAAACATGTAGAGCTCTTTGAGGGCAGGTCTGGCTCCGACAAAGTTCTTTCCAGGATCCGACCACAGTTTCCTTGGATGCCCTCTCAATGCCGTGAAACGTTGGTAGGCTAACAGGAAGCCTTCAGCTGACTGGTCACTGACAAGGGGAGGCAGTGGCTCAGTGGGTAGTGCTTCCGCTGGGGAACCGGAGGGTCGCTGGTTCGAGCCCCTGCCGAGGTGCCCCTGAGCAAGGCACCGAACCCTCAACTGCTCCCCCCTTTGCGAAGGGTGGTAATGTAATGTAAGTCGCTTTGGATAAAGCGTCTGCCAAAATGATCGTAATGTAATGTAATGCAATGTACAGACAAGGTCTGTGTGCATAGCTCTGGATACCATGCAGCAGAAGACAATTACCCACACTTTGAGTTTCACCTTCTTTCTCACTTCATCCTTCACTTCGTAAGGTCCAACCAAGTCCACTGTTGTGTACTTGAATGGATTGGCTGGTGTTATTCGCTCCAACAGAAGGTCACTCATGATCTTCTGGCCTTGGCCTTCCTGCACGTCACACAGTTGTCAACAATCTTTTGAGCTAGTTTCCAGCCTTTTACCACCCAGGCTTTCCTTCTCATCCGGAGGAATGTACCTGCAATCTCTTCATGAGCGCGTTGTGGGCTTCTTGAGCTAGGAGAGTGGCTGTCCATGATGTGCAAGGTAAGATTGCTACTGCAGTTTCTTCGTCATTAAAGATTTGGAATCTTCCTCCACAGAGCCAAAGTCCAGTGTTTTCATCCCTTACCACAGCAAGTCTGTTGAGTGTGGAGTCTGGAAAGGTTACCTCCTCTTGAGCCGCAAGGAAGAGATCCCTGAGCGCATCTTCACATTCCCTGACGGTAAGTGCAGCTTCTTTGGCTTTGGATTTGATCTCTTGGGCTGAGGGAATTCCCTCCCTCTTTGGCTTCCTTGTGGCTGAGGTTCTGGCCAGCATGTTCCTCCACTTTGTGGCCTCTCTACACACCCAGGCAATGACTCTGGTCAGCTTGGTTAAACTGCTGAACTTGCTGATGTCAAGGATTTTTCCCACTGCAGAACCAGCAGGTGGTCTCCGGACTTGGATTTGGTGTTCTTCTCCATTGGGGCTGCTTTGCAGGTCCTTGCCTTGGTCAGTTTTACCCGCAGCAGTGGTTTGAGACATTTGCATCGTAGTAGCAGATGGAGCATGCTGGTTTCTCTTCACCTGGGCTCGGGTCAGTGCTGCTGTAAAACATTTTTTTTGGAGCTTGTTTATACCTTCTTTGGCGTATGCAGCGACATCTTTGGCTGACTTTGTCGGCCACTCTTTCACAGGTCGTTTCAGAAACTCTGGGCCATTTTGCCAAACAGAGTCCTCTTTGAGGTCTTCTGGGGTTGCTCCTCTTGTTATGATGTCAGCAATGTTCTGCTCACCTGGAATCCACCTCCACTCTTCAACTGATGTGGACTTCTGAATCTCTCCCACTCTGTTTGCGAAAAAGGTCTGGTACCCATAGCTGTCTCTTTGGATTGCACCCAGCATGGTTTGACTGTCCAGCAGATGGAGCCAACATTCAACCTGCATTCGACTGTGCTTTTAGATGTATCTTCTGAGTCTTGCAGCGAAGACAGCACCACAGACCTCAGCCTTCACTGGTTCTCCCTTTTGGTCAAGTGGTGTGAGCTTTGCTTTGGACTCAATAAGCCGGACCAGGATGCCTTGCTCAGTCTCCCATCTGAAGTATGCAACAGCTCCATAGCTCTGGTCGCTTCCATCGGAGAACGTTATCCCCCAGGGTACTCCAATCCTCTTGCCTGGTGTGAGGCTCCTGTGGAAGGTGATTTGGTTGAGGCGTGCGTATTCCTCAAACAGGTGGATGGCTTCTTCTCTTAATCTTTCGGAGAGAGGTTTGTCCCATGTGTCTCGTGTGAGAGTTTTACCTCCAGCTTGAAATGCTTTTCTGACTAGAATGGCTCCCTTCTGTTTGGCAGGTGTCGCAAGGCCTATTGGGTCATACAAGCTAGCCACTTGGCTAAGCAGTTGTCTTCTAGTCAGTGGGTTTGGAGATTTTTCTCTCACCTCTTCTCCAAGGAGATTTTGGCTCATTCTCATCTTCTTTTTTCTCTTTGAGAAGTTGATCGAGGTCATGAGGTACAGTTTGTCTGATTCGACCAGGTACCCGACTCCAAGGGCTTTGTTGTCTCCTTCTCTCATTTGGTTGGGGAGAGTGAAGACTTGATCTGACGATGCTGGATGTTCTGATGCATATGTCTGCCTCCCACTTTGGCCTGACTGGACCCACGGCTTGAGGAAGAATCCACCTGCCTTCAGGATTTCTTCGACTGTCTTGGTGGTTTTGTCTAGCTTCTCCAGGTCATTATGGGATGTCATGATGTCATCCACATAGGAATCCTCTTCAAGGATCCTACGCTCCTCCTCCAGGTGAGTGAACATGGGCAGCTTTGCTGTCTCTCTCATGGCCAGTTGGGTGATGCACCCAGCTGGTCGATCGCCAATGTTGACTCTGGTGATGGCGTACTCCTCAATTTCTCCATCCTCACTGTCCCTCCAGAAAAATCTGTGGAGGTGCATCTCCAGGTCTTCAAGCCACACAGAATTGTACATCTTTTTGATGTCGCCTAGTGCAGCATGAACTCCTCTTCTGAATCTTAGTAGCACTGCTCGGATGGGATTGAGGACATCAGGCCCTTTCAGGAGAAGGTCATTCATGCTGAGCCCTTTAAACTTCTGGCTGCTGTTCCATACAAGCCGCACAGGTGTTGTGACAGAGTGTGGGTTTGGCGCCACCAAGTGGCTGACATACCATACTGGGCCTCTCCAGTCAGCAATGGTCTCTTTGGTGAGTCTCTTTGCTGCTTTTCTTTCCACCATCTCATGGACTTGAGTTGTGTATGCCACACGCCACTCTGGTTCTTTCTTGAGCTGCCTCTCTGTCCTCAGAAAAGTGGCCTCCACTGCGTTTCTGTTGTTGGGCAGGGAACTTGGATCTTCAATCCAGGGGTATTTTGTGTCATAGTGAGACTCCTGACTGTGAGCATCTGCTTTCACATAGGTGAGCCCTTGCCTGATAATCTCCAGCTCTCTCTCCTCGCTCAGAGTCATGTCTTTTCCTTCAGGTTCGCAGTTACCACACCGGCATCCTCCACACATGGGTTCGCAGGCTGCTCCAATGCTGTCCCATCTCCACCAGTCTAAGAACTCTCTCCCAGCAACGGTGCTCTTGGTTTCAGCTCTGGATTCTTGAATCTCTGCAATTTCCTGATACTTCACTGCTGTGGTTCTCATCGATCGTGCAAAGTGAGTCTCAGAATTGTACAGGGCCATGTCCACTACTTCACAGAGGTCTGGATGTGCTCCGCCAACTGTCTTTCCTAAAGGGCTGTCCCAAAGGACAAGATCTCCTACTACCTTTTCTCTTTGCGGAGCGAGTCTTCCTTCACGATGGCTGATGAGAAGCTCAACATGCTCTCCCCTGTGAAGGTCTTCCAGGTTGGTGTCAGGGAAGAACTTCTTGAGTTGTTGTGCTTTGATTACTCTGTAAACTTTAGCAATTTCATCCAAGCCATAGCAGATCAGCTCATGAGCTCTCTCCGTGCCTCTAGGTGTCTTGACTCTCACCTTGAGTAAGTATCTTTTGGTCTTTACCTTCATGGCCATGCCTCCAACTCCATGGACAATAAGCGTGATCTTCTCACTTCGTAGTTTCAGTCTTCTGGCAGCTCTGTGAGTGATGTAGTTGGTGTCTGATGCTAAGTCAATGAGGGTTCCAATTCTATGTCCTGCATTGGTAGTTTCTTCCAGAAGCATCAGAATAACTGGTAACTCACATGTGTTTGAGTCCATCACTCCAGGTGGGTTCCTTCCAGTGCAGCGTGATTTTGCAGCCATGTTGTGAAAGCTCTCCTGAATCTTTTTACCATGTCCGGGGTGAGCTCAGATATCAACTCCTCTTGCTCCTCTGTGAATGTTTGCTTTCTGGTGCTGGGCTTTCCCACTTTCTCAGATTCTTTCCCTTTGAAGCCTCCTTTCAGACAAAGGAGGAAATGGTGGTCCGAGGAGCCTTCTCTCTTGCAATCTTTGTTCCTGCAAAGGTAAGTATCTGTACATTCATCATCTTCTGCATGACATCTTCTGCATGCTCCCAGCTTTTCAACAGCATTTAGCTTCTCACCAGGCTTTAGTTCTTTGAACCGCTTGCAAAAGAAGATCCTCTCACGGTGCCTTTCATCTCCACAGACTTTGTGGAGGCATACTTATTCTCCAGGTAAGTAGGCTTCTTTTCCGATTTTTCGCTCACACCCAGTTGGTCTAGTTTCTCTAGAATGTCCTCCTGAGTTTTCAAGTATGTAAGAAGGATGTCAAAGTGATTGTCAGGTGTGACATTGTTCCTTGGATTGACCATGAATGCGAGCCAGTCTCTCTTCATATTGTCTGGCAGTTTGCTCTCTATGAATCTGATCATCAGGGGATTATTGATTGCTCCAGTGCTTTCAAGTTCAGTAAGATCATTCAGGTTTCTCTACAGCTTGAATCAGGTCAATTACCTTCCTCGGTTGGGTTGACTTTAGAGGGGATCTTCTCCAGGTCCTCAATTATTTCCAAGGCAATTCTTGGCTTGTTTCCATACCTGTTTTCAAGCACTCTAAGTACATCTTCAGCACTGTTGTATGTTGACAGTCGCAGGTCTCTGCAAATCCTCTCGTCCACACTGTCAAGAAGTTGGAACTTCTGCACTTCCACTGAGCCGGTCGGCTCTGCCTGCCTTTGCAGGTTCCCCCAGTCCCTCTTCCATCTGTGGAAGTTCCTCTTGAACCCAGTGAACCTAGGTAGACTGGTTGGCTTTATTCTCACCACTGCTTGTGGAACCACCGGTTGTGGTACCACCGGTTGTGGTACGGCCACAGGTTGAGGCACTCCTCTTCTTCGTTCCTCTTCTGCAATTCTTTGTGCGGTGAGGAATTCTGCCCTTCTGGCCTCGAGGTTGTTGCCGAGTTCTCTCAGTTTCTCTACTCTGCCTTTCAGGCGTGTCGTCTGATCATGTGGGATCCATTTTTCCCAGTCTTTCAGGCTTGACATTGCCTCATGGATAAACCTCTTCACTATTTGTATACCTGCACAGAGTCCACAGTCACCCCATTGATGGTCACAGGTGTGGGGGGTGACTTCTTCTTGCGGAGGTCCACCACCAGCTCCTTGGTTTTGTCAGTGTTGAGCTGCAGGTGATTCAGCTCACACCACTCGACGAAGGAGTCCTCGACACCCCTGTACTCCTTATCCTTCCCCTCGGTGATGCAGCCTACTATTGCAGAGTCATCTGAGAACTTCTGCAGGTGGCAGTACTCCGGGCAGAATTGGAAGTCGGATGTGTACAGGGTGAACAGGAATGGTGATAGGACCGTACCCTGAGGGGCCCCAGTGTTGCACACCACAGTGTCAGACACGCATCCCTGCAGTCTGACAAACTGCGGCCGACCAGTAAGATAGTCCACTTCTTCCTTGTCCAAGATATGGGCTTTTAAAGGAATTGGATTTCGGTCAAAATTAATCCAAACTTGAACCAAAGAATCCTGAGTATCCTGGTGCCATGGGGATGTTGTGTGTGAATTTGGGGGCTTTTTGTGTGTGTGAATGGCCAAGATATGGCCCGTCCAAAAAAAAGTCAAATTGGTTAAGGGTACCTCCTCTGAAAAAATGACCAAAATTTAGATTTTCTTCAAACTCATGCCAATGAATCCCCGTTACCCCCCGGAGGCTGTTTTTGGATTTTTTAAGCTCTCTAGCTTCTTCCTTGTCCAAGATTTTGGCTTTTAAAGGAATTGGAATTCGGTCAAAATTGTCAAAATTACTCCAAACTTGCCAAAAAAAATCCTGGTGCCATGGGGATGTTGTGTGTGAATTTGGGGCTTTTTGTGTGTTTCCTAGGCCAAGATATGGCCCGTCCAAAAAAAAGTCAAATTGGTTAAGGGTCCCCCCTTACCTCCTCTGAAAAAATGAACAAAATTTAGATTTTCTTCAAACTCATACCAATGAAACCTCGTGCCCCCCTGAGGCTGTGTGTGGATTTTTTTGAGCTCTCTAGCTTCTTCCATGTACAAGATTTTGGCTTTTAAAGGAATTGGAATTCGGTCAAAATTGTCAAAATTACTCCAAACTTGCAAAAAAAAATCCTGGTGCCATGGGGATGTTGTGTGTGAATTTGGGGCTTGTTGTGTGTTTCCTAGGCCAAGATATGGCCCGTCCAAAAAAACGTCAAATTGGATAAGGGTCCCCCCTTACCTCCTCTGAAAAAATGAACAAAATTTAGATTTTCTTCAAACTCATACCAATGAAACCTCGTGCCCCCCGGAGGCTGTGTGTGGATTTTTTTGAGCTCTCTAGCTTCTTCCTTGTACAAGATTTTGGCTTTTAAAGGAATTGGAATTCGGTCAAAATTGTCAAAATTACTCCAAACTTGCAACAAAAAATCCTGGTGCCATGGGGATGTTGAGTGTGAATTTGGGGCTTTTTATGTGTTTCCTAGGCCAAAATATGGCCCATACAGAAAAAGTGAAATTGGATAAGGGTCCCCCCTTACCTCCTCTGAAAAAATGACCAAAATTTTAATTTTCTTCAAACTCATACCAATGAATCCTCATGCCCCCCAGATGCTGTGTATGGATTCTTTGAGCTCTCTAGCATCTTCCTTGTCCAAGATATGGGCATTTACAGGAATTGGAATTTGGTCAAAATTGTCAACATTACTCCAACCTTGCACCAAAGAATCCTGGTGCCATGGGGATGTTGTGTGTGAATTTTGGGCTTTTTGTGTGTTTCCTAGGCCAAAATATGGCCCGAGCAGAAAACGTCAAATTGGATAAGGGTCTCCCCTTACCTCCTCTGAAAAAAATGACCAAAATTTAAATTTTCTACAAACTCATGCCAATGAATCCTTGTGCCCACGAGAGGCTGTGTGTAGATTTTTAAGCTGTTTAGCTTCCTCCTTGTCCAAGATATGGGCTTTTAAATGATTTGGAATTCGGTAAAAATTGTCAAAATTACTTCAGACGGTTGCTGTCTTAAATGTGCGTTATATAAGTGTACAGTCCTCTAAATACCTTTGATACGATACAGCGTAGAGATGAAAGTTGCTTTGACCGCTGACCAAGTCCTCCCCCTTGTGGTGATAAACTAAGTTGCATATAAGACGTAATTCATGTGTTAGTAAGAAATATTTAAAAAAATCCATTCAAAATGAATTTTTGAATGGATTTTTGTAGTTCATAAAAAAAAATAATAATAAATAAGATTCCATACCGATATTGTTCATGTGACACTAAATTGATGCAGGTTTTATTTATTTATAATCAAACTTCTATCAGTTGGTCCCAAAGTATTGTGTATACTATTATCAATAGTTTAAAGATGAATTAATGATGGATTGTCATTTCACATCCTTGTTGAACAACTGTTGCGATTTATGGGATTTCTTTAATGAATTCTTTATTTGTATTACAACCATAGGGAGCGAGCTGAGGGATGCAAACCAAAGAAGGGGGAGGGACCATCTAAATATTTACATTCACACGGCGGATTGTAGAAAAGCAATGAAGCTCTGGTAACTCTTCCTGAACCTGCTGTGGAGGAGGCGCCACGCCGTACTTTAATCTCTCCATCTTCCTGTTTCTTTGTTATGCATCAGGTCTTTACCTTCATATGAGGTGAGTATGTGTGACTGGTGAGTATGTGTGACTGTTTGTCTACGTGTGTGTGAGTGTGTGTTGTTTTAAATGTTTCCACATCAGATTGCTGGATGTTTGCTGCATTTATCAAGCTTTGGTATTTCCAAGTGAATTCATCGCTCGATCCTAAGTGGAGCTGAAGTCCAATCTCCATGGTAACGCTTCGTGTTTAGGTCTGTGTGTGTGGGACGTCAATCTGATGTAATAAACATTAGAGTTTTGTATGAGTCACTGTGTTCCGACCGGGTCCATTATCATGACGTCATCTTCTAACAAAACACTGGGCAGCATGTGGGGATGCCTGAAGAGGAAGAAGGAGATGAGGTAAAATGAAGGAACATTATGTTGAACTAATTTGCCTATCTTTTATCCTTGTGTTTCTCTGTTATCAGGATGCTTCACAGAGCGCCTAGCACCAAGCCACGCCCACAAGGAAGAGGGAGGACTGGGAGCACTTTTGTTCCTTTAGAAAATAATTCATTCGTTCAATAAATTAGTTAAATGCAACTTTATATGTTATCTTGTTATGTTGTATGGGCTTATTCAGCTATGGTAGGCATGGTGTGACCCATGTCCTGTTTTCTTGTTTTCTTTTTGTCTTTGTTTACTGTAACTGACCTCAAAATGAGCCAGAAACAGGGACTTAGCAGCTGGTCCTCCATATAAAAACTATATAGACCACAGGCCATGTATTATGTTTTGTGCCCTTCAGTGAAGGTATTTTGTTTAGATTAAGGCAATAGATGCCTCCCTATATTACCACAGATTAACTGTTCCTGTTGCCATATCTCTTTAAATGAAACTGCAGAACACAAATATATATAAAAAAGAATGGGGAGAAGATCAAATCAAATTCAATGTATTGCCTAAAGACTAAAAGAAAAGAAAAAATGGGATTAATTTTACCGGGATTTTTGCAAAGTTAGTGTGAAGGTTGGGACTTGAACTCACAACCCCTTGTGATCACCAACCATCAGCTCTACTCTCTGAGCTAAGGAGAAATGAGTTTCTTTGATCCTTCCTTTCGTTCCTTCTTTGGTCCTTATGCTAGTTTCCTACAGGTGGCAACTTTCAACTTGATATGTGAATGGCATCAACAAAGAAAACCAAAGTGCACAAGTAGTCTGTAGCTCAATGAGTTAAGCTTCAGCCTCATGACCACCAGGTTATGAGTTCAAACCATGTCTCTGCTCACAGTTTCTTTTCAAAATGCTGCTCCAAATCAAAGAGAGAGAAGCCCACAGAGTGCATGCGTTGGTATACACATCTGTGGTGCGCATGATTAGTGCAATACTGTTGACTATCATGGTGATGTTTCCGGTGCCCCGGTTCAATTCTGACTGAAGCAGGTTGTTCTCAGAGCAGTGTAGTAAAAGTATTATGATACTGAACACCACAAACAGCAGGACTCTTGTCATGATTTTAAATTAAAATGTACCCCCTCTAGCACACGTGCGCCCCCTCCTGAACGCACACACACTTGGAGGGGGTACAGGTGCCTGGGCATTGACTCGATGCAAACTGTCAACTGCTCCAGGTGGAGAGTTGCTGCAACTCCCGTGAGGCAGTTACATCACGTGAAGGGACTGACTCTTGAAGCGTGGATTGGAGTTGAACGGGCACTGCAATGTGATGTGCCGATTCCCAAGGCACGCCGCGTCCTCAATGGACTGAGCCACTGCCACGCCCAAGATGAAGTGAGGCCAGAGTGAGACTGATCAGTGAGATCAATCAAGTGGATACAAAGACATAGCTGCTCTTACCTTGGCAAAGGAAAGAGCTAAAGCTAGAGCTCTAGAATTTCAAACACATCATCTAGATGGCATCAGGATAAATTGATGCAAGTTTGGGGAAATGTTAGCCTCCTAAGACCTTGTGTCCTCATATATGGACATTATACTTAATCCACCCTACACCTTATACACCATTGGGTTTAACTTGAACCTGTTGTCCTCATGTCTAAACATTTTCGACAGTCATTAGTAGTCTAAAGATCACTTTGGGTCCATAAATCCAAAACAGCAAGGATAAATTATAAATGCATGCAAAATAAATCCAGTGGAGCTCTCAGGAGGTTAATTTTTTACTCAAATTCTCACAAAATGTCAGTGTAACCATGGACCATATTGGTAATTTCTGTGAAAAGCCCATGACTTGGCAAAGAAAACTTGGCCTCAGTGAGGTGTGTTGCCATGTTTAAAACCGCCCTCTGGGACCTAGTTACTTGTCTCTGGAAAAACTGTTAGTAAAAATACAAAATTGATGAACTGATTGATGTGTGATGGCGGATAGTGATTAAACCTTTAACCAGTTATTAAAACACAATGACAAAGTCATGTAACGAATCAGAATCAGAATCAGAATTGCTTTATTTGCCAATTAAGTATACACTTAACAGGAATTTGCTGTGGTTCTAGTTGCGAACGTATAACATGTAGAAAAGACAACAAAAAACAAAATATAAAACAACATAAAACAACATGTACAAACAGCAGCTCGGCGAATACTTAAATTAAAAACACACTGAATTAATTAAGTCAACTAAATGAATGCTGATGAATAGAGTGTTAAAAAACGTGCAGGGGATTATTGTAATAAATTAACTTAAGAATACTGCTAAATAAAGTGAATGTGCAGGGGTTTATTATGAGTCAGTGGAAGACCCAGGCCTTGTTGATAAGGCCCACTGCAGAGGGGAAGACACTCGATTTGTGGCGTGAGGTTTTGGTCCTGATGGACCTCAGCCTCCTGCCAGAGGGGAGGGTTAAAAACAGTTTGCGTCCAGGGTGGGAGGGGTCGGCCAGAATCTTGCCTGCCCGCTTCAGGGTCCAGGAGGCGTACAGGTCCTGGAGGGACGGCACGTTGCAGCCGATCACCTTCTCCGCACAGCGTTTGATACGCTGCAGCCGGCCCTTGTCCTTGGCAGTGGCTGCAGCGAACCAGACGGTGATGGAGGAGGTGAGGATGGACTCAATGATGGCAGAGTAGAAGTGTACCATCAATGTCTTTGGCAGGCTGAACTTCTTCAGCTGCCGCAGGAAGAACATCCTTTGCTGGGCTTTTTTGCTGAGGGAGCTGATGTTGAGCTCCCACTTGAGGTCCTGGGAGATGATGGCTCCCACCACCAATTCACCAGACGGTCAATCTCCTGCCTGTAGGTGGACTCGTCCCCATCAGAGATGAGTCCAATGAGGGTGGTGTCGTCCGCAAACTTCAGGAGCTGGACTGATTGATGACTGGAGGTGCAGTTGTTTGTATACAAGGAGAAGAGTAGAGGGGAAAGAACGTAGCCTTGAGGGGAACCGGTGCTGATGGAGCGTGAAGCAGAGACGTGTTTCCCCAGCTTCACGCGCTGCTTCCTGTCAGTCAGGAAGTCTCTGATCCACCTGCAGGTGGAGTCGGGCACGTGGAGCTGGGAGAGCTTGTCTTGCAACAGTGAGGGGATGATGGTGTTAAAGGCAGAGCTGAAGTCAACAAACAGGATCCTGGCGTAGGTTAAAAGGGTAGGGTAAAAGCCCCTATCTTGGTCAATTTAAGAGCTAGAACTCTACATTGTTCAAACGCAGCATCTACAGGACACGAGGATCATTCAATTACATTTTTGGTCAAATTTCCCACATGGACCAAATCGTTCGATTGTGTGAAAAGCCCATATCTTGGACAAGGAAAGAGCTAGAGCAGGGGTGTCAAACCCAGTGAACAGTCCTCAAAGTCTTTGTGTCACTTCCCTCCCCAACAGCAAACGAGCAGACTGTCCCAGTAACTCAGCTCAGCTGTGCTCTGGTGGCCTGCAGACACACAGCTGGTCCTTGTATGCAGGAGAATCTAAAGAGTCTCAGAAGAGTCTACTGCCTACAAGGACCTGCAGCAGCAGTTGTGCCAGACTTTCACGAAGTCATGAATCGGAAGCATGAGCGTCTGGTACAACTGGACAGACTCTGCGGAGTCTAGTGGCTACAAGGGCCTGCTGTGCACTACTACAGTCCAGCTGCTCGACTCAGAATAAATACAAATTATTTACATTGTAGTTTCCGAAAAACACATCCTCAACTTGTACTCCTTGTGATCAGCAACTTGTTTCTCTTTATCTGTTTTCTGAAGAGCTGCTGAGAATGCAGTATTCCATTTAACCACAAGAGGGCGACATATACATATTCAACTTCAAAGTTGACGTAGTTTAAAATTGATATCATAATAGCTTTATATACATTAAAGAATCAATATTTACAATATTGATTATTATTGTTATTATTATTATTATTATTTCTTATCCACACATTATTCAACGCTATTGAAATCTGAATAGAGCATAGGTCGGCAATAGGCGACCTATGTTTTTGCTCGTGAGCAAAAACATCTGGCCCGCGAGGTTGTTTGAACTAGATTAGATAATGAAAATGAAAAAACATGAAATCGGACTGCCAGTCTGATGGAGCGGGAGATCGGCAAACGGATCGGTGCGGCGTCGGCAGTGAAGCGGACTCTACTACGTTCCCACCCTCACCTATGGTCACGAACTGTGGGTAGTGACCGAAAGAACGAGATCGCGGGTACAAGCGGCCAAAATGATTTTCCTCCGTAGGGTGGCTGGGCTCTCCCTTAGAGATAGGGTGAGAAGCTCAGTCATCCGGGAGGAGCTCAGAGTTGAGCCGCTGCTCCTTTGCATTGAGAGGAGCCAGTTGAGGTGGCTCGGGCATCTGATCAGGATGCCTCCCAAACGCCTCGCTGGTGAGGTGTTCAGGGCACGTCCCACCGGAAGGAGGCCTCGAGGAAGACCCAGGACACGCTGGGGAGACTATGTCTCCCAGCTGGCCTGCGAACGCCTTGGGATCCCCCGGGAAGAGCTGGACGAAGTGGCCGGGGAGAGGGAGGTCTGGGTCTCCCTGCTAAGGCTGCTGCCACCGCGACCCGACCCCGGATAAGCGAATGAAGACGAGGCGAGACTGCCACTCTCAAAAATGCTCTTTATTTACAAACTTCATTTTCCAAAACAGAAAAATTTCCTCAGTCTAACAATAATGCTTATTTGTTTCTTTTGGATACAAGGGTGAATAAGCACATCAGCGAGGTGCAGCGTGAACGCTCAACATGCAAAAAAAAAATTAAGTCAGTGGACAGTGCCCTGGTGCAGACAGACTGTGAAAAGTAAAACACGAGTTTCAAACATAGCGTAGCCTACTCAAGTTATTACACCAAAAATGTAAACTGATAACAATACAATAGGGAGGCAGTAGTCGAGTGGGTAGAGCTTCCGCTTAAGAACCGGAGGGTTGCCGGTTCGAGTCCCTGCTGAGGTGCCCCTGAGCAAGGCACCGAACCCTCAATTGCTCCCCCCTCTGCGAAGGGTGATAATGTAATGTAAGTCGCTTTGGATAAAAGCGTCCGCCAAATGATCGTAATGTAATGTAATACACTTGCCCTGTCAAATCGGAACAAATCAGTGCAAAAAAGAGGCTCGACCATGGGCTGGAGTGCTCGAAGCTCCTGTTACGACAGAGCAGAAGTGTTACATTTACTGTATGCTTCGTAAGAATTAGGCCTAGCCTACGAGACATTCATTAAAAATTCAGTTCAGATTAGACACTGGTATAGATTACTTACCTAGTGTGAAAAGTGGCATCTCCCGCTTGTCACTATTTTCTGGATATCTGGTGAAATAGACGTCACTTTAATCCTCAGGCAGTTATCCAGATTTTTGTGAGTCAGTCTATTCCTCTCGTGCGTTTTTATTGCATTCATGGCTGAAAATGAGGACTCACACACGTAGGTGGAAGGGAACATTGTCAGAATGTAGTGTGCGACTTTCTTGAGGTTGCTGTATTCCTCGGAGCATAGTCGGCCAACCCAAAAGGCACACAGAGACTCCGCACTTCTCAGCGGATCTCGCACAACTGAGGTGGTTCGGAAATCAATCATTTCAATTTCCAGCGCAGCCTGATCTAAAGAGGGGATCGTTGCTTTTGCCAGGGAGGAGAAGTTGTCGGCTATTTTTACTGCAGGGTCACGTATAAAGTCAATGATGTCTTTGGGGATGGAGTAGTCATCAAACCGAGAGTTGAAGTTGGCTCGTAGCTTCTTGATGAAGTCAACCATCAGCTCCGTCACCTCTCCCGCTGTCCTCTTTAAGGTGCTGAAATGTAGGAGCCTGCCGGTGGATATGTCTGCCTCAAACATCTCAAGCATCCTCGTGAATGACTCCAGTTTTTCAACCATGTCCACGAGTGTTTTGTCTCTCCCCTGTGGCTGAAGGTTCAGCTGGTTTAGGTGGCCAAATATGTCAGATAAAAACGCTACATTGGACATGAACTTTTCATCTTCCAGCAGGATAAGGTGGTCAGCTGCTGCTATGCTCTTGCTCATTCCAAGGAACGCCTTGATCTCATTCAATAGCACGCAGAAGCGATCCAGCGCTTTCCCCTTGCTTAACCAGCGCACATCATTATGAAGTAGCAAGTCATCGTCGGTGGCATCTTCTGACTCTGCCACAAGTTGTCGGAAAAGCCTATGCTGGGTGCTTGATGTACCTCTGACAAAATTAATGACTTTCATGACTTTGTCCATGATATCCCTTAGTTCGCCACTCAGTCTGGCACAAAGGACACTTTGGTGGATGAGGCAGTGCAGCCCATGGATTTGGGGGGCGATTTATTTCAGCCTAGTCACCAGACCTCTGTGCTTTCCCACCATAGCAGGATTAGGATTAGGTTAACCCTCTCAAATGATAATGAATGCAACTGAAGCAACTCTTCCAGTTTCTCAAATACAACATCTCCAGTGGTGTGCCCTTCTAATGGAATTAGAGACAGCAGCTCTTCCTTGAAATCCTTCCCATCATAATATCTAACATAAACGCACAACTGTGCTACATCTGTTTTGTCAGTGCTCTCGTCTATGGCTAAGGAGAAGTAGTTTGCGCGACTGACACCGTCGATAATTGCACCCTGCACTGCGTCGGACAGCACTTCTATGCGGCCGGCAGCGGTCCTCGCAGAGAGGGACATCTGTTTCACTGACCCGATCACACCATCCATCGACTTGCCGGTATCAAGTTCCTCCAAAACTTTCACCATCATCTCCATAAAGACCTCTGCATCAACAAACGGCTTGTTGTGCTTTGCGAGTACCCACGACGCTTTCAGCGATGCACTCGTTACCTTCTGTTGGGATGTGAGGCCTCGCACCAGGATCCTGCTGCTGTATGCATAACTTCCTTTCAGTGCTTCGATTTTGCGCTGTCGTGCCTCTGTCTTCGGAGGGAATGCAACCTTGAAATTAGCATGCTTCGTTTCGTGGTGCCGTCTAATATAATACTCTTTGCATACAGAGACACCCTCGTTACATATCAGGCATGTGGGCTTTGCATTTATAAAGCTGGGGAGGATGAAAGCATATTTCTCTGTCCATTCTTCATGAAATATCTTATTTTCGTTGTCAGTTTTGCTCTTCAGATTTTTTGATACAGCCATTTTTTGACACTTATCCACTTTGACTTTTTTTTGGATGGGCCATATCTTGGCCTAGGAAACACACAAAAAGCCCCAAATTCAATCACAACATCCCCATGGCACCAGGATTCTTTGGTGCAAGTTTGGAGTCATTTTGACAATTTTGTCCAAATTCCAATTCCTTTAAAAGCCCATATCTTGGACAAGGAGGAAGCTAAAGAGCTCAAAAAATCCACACACACACTCTGGGGGGCACGATGATTCATTGGTATGAGTTTAAAGAAAATTTAAATTTTGGTCATTTTTTTCAGAGGAGGTAAGGGGGGACTTATCCACTTTGACTTTTTTTTGGATGGGCCATATCTTGGCCTAGGAAACACACAAAAAGCCCCAAATTCACACACAACATCCCCATGGCACCAAGATTGTTTGGTGCAAGTTTGGTGTCATTTTGACAATTTTGACCGAAATCCAATTCCTTTAAAAGCCCATATCTTGGACAAGGAAGAAGCTAAAGAGCTCAAAAAATCCACACACACACTCTGGGGGGCACGATGATTCATTGGTATGAGTTTAAAGAAAATTTAAACTTTGGTCATTTTTTTCAGAGGAGGTAAGTGGGGACCCTTATCCACTTTGACTTTTTTTTGGATGGGCCATATCTTGGCCTAGGGAACACACAAAAAGCCCCAAATTCACACACAACATCCCCATGGCACCAGGATTCTTTGGTGCAAGTTTGGAGTCATTTTGACAATTTTGACCGAAATCCAATTCCTTTAAAAGCCCAAATTTTTGGACAAGGAAGAAACTAAAGAGCTCAAAAAATCCCCACACACACTCTGGGAGGCACGATGATTCATTGGTATGAGTTTAAAGAAAATTTAAATTTTGGTCATTTTTTTCAGAGGAGGTAAGGGGGACCCTTATCCACTTTGACTTTTTTTGGATGGGCCATATGTTGGCCTAGGAAACACACAAAAAGCTCCAAATTCACACACAACATCCCCATGGCACCAGGATTCTTTGGTGCAAGTTTGGTGTCATTTTGACAATTTTGGCCCGAAATCCAATTCCTCGAAAAGCCCATATCTGTGACAAGGAAGGAGATAGAGAGCTAAAATTTCAGACGCAGCATCCAGGCAGGAATGGTATGAATTTGTGCAAATTTGGGGCAAATTGGGGAATATTGAAAATTTTCTAAAAATGTTGACCCGTGGGTCATCGATTTTTGAAACTGGAGAAAACTTGAAAAGCCCATATCTGTGACAAGGAAGGAGATAGAGAGCTCAAAAAATCCACACACACACTCTGGGGGGCACGATGATTCATTGGTATGAGTTTAAAGAAAATTAAAATTTTGGTCATTTTTTTCAGAGGAGGTAACGGGGGACTTATCCACTTTGACTTTTTTTTGGATGGGCCATATCTTGGCCTAGGAAACACACAAAAAGCCCCAAATTCACACACAACATCCCCATGGCACCAAGATTGTTTGGTGCAAGTTTGGTGTCATTTTGACAATATTGACCGAAATCCAATTCCTTTAAAAGCCCATATCTTGGACAAGGAAGAAGCTAAAGAGCTCAAAAAATCCACACACACACTCTGGGGGGCACGATGATTCATTGGTATGAGTTTAAAGAAAATTTAAACTTTGGTCATTTTTTTCAGAGGTGGTAAGTGGGGACCCTTATCCACTTTGACTTTTTTTTGGATGGGCCATATCTTGGCCTAGGGAACACACAAAAAGCCCCAAATTCACACACAACATCCCCATGGCACCAGGATTCTTTGGTGCAAATTTGGAGTCATTTTGACAATTTTGACCGAAATTCCAATTCCTTTAAAAGCCCAAATTTTTGGACAAGGAAGAAACTAAAGAGCTCAAAAAATCCCCTAACACACTCTGGGAGGCACGATGATTCATTGGTATGAGTTTAAAGAAAATTTAAATTTTGGTCATTTTTTTCAGAGGAGGTAAGGGGGACCCTTATCCACTTTGACTTTTTTTGGATGGGCCATATGTTGGCCTAGGAAACACACAAAAAGCTCCAAATTCACACACAACATCCCCATGGCACCAGGATTCTTTGGTGCAAGTTTGGTGTCATTTTGACAATTTTGGCCCGAAATCCAATTCCTCGAAAAGCCCATATCTGTGACAAGGAAGGAGATAGAGAGCTAAAATTTCAGACGCAGCATCCAGGCAGGAATGGTATGAATTTGTGTAAATTTGGGGCAAATTGGGGAATATTGAAAATTTTCTAAAAATGTTGACACGTGGGTCATCGATTTTTGAAACTGGAGAAAACTTGAAAAGCCCATATCTGTGACAAGGAAGGAGATAGAGAGCTAAAATTTCAGACGCAGCATCCAGACAGAAATGCCATCAATGTGTGTAAATTTGGGGCAAATTGGGGAATATTGAAAATTTTCTAAAAATGTTGACCCGGGTCATCAATTTTTTAAAACTGGAGAAAACTTGAAAAGCCCATATCTGTGACAAGGAAGGAGATAGAGAGCTAAAATTTCAGACGCAGCATCCAGGCAGAAATGCCATCAATTTGTGTAAATTTGGGGCAAATTGGGGAATATTGAAAATTTTCTAAAAATGTTGACCCGCGGGTCATCGATTCTTGAAACTAGAGAAAACTTGAAAAGCCCATATCTGTGACAAGGAAGGAGATAGAGAGCTACAATTTCAGACGCAGCATCCAGGCAGAAATCCCATCAATGTGTGTATATTTGGGGCAAATTGGGGAATATTGAAAATTTTCGAAAAATGTTGACCCGGGTCATCAATTTTTGAAACTGGAGAAAACTTGAAAAGCCCATATCTGTGACAAGAAAGGAGATAGAGAGCTAAAATTTCAGACGCAGCATCCAGGCAGAAATGCCATCAACGTGTGTAAATTTGGGGCAAATTGAGGAATATTGAAAATTTTGGAAAAAAGTTGACCCCCGGGTCATCGATTTTTGAAACTGGAGAAAACTTTAAAAGCCCATATCTGTGACAAGGAAGGAGATAGAGAGCTACAATTTCAGACTCAGCATCCAGACAGAAATGCCATCAATGTGTGTAAATTTGGGGCAAATTGGGGAATATTGAAAATTTTCTTAAAAATGTTGACCCGCGGGTCATCGATTCTTGTAACTAGAGAAAACTTGAAAAGCCCATATCTGTGACAAGGAAGGAGATAGAGAGCTAAAATTTCAGACGCAGCATCCAGGCAGAAATGCCATCAATGTGTGGAAATTTGGGGCATATTGGGGAATATTGAAAATTTTCTAAAAATGTTGACCCGGGTCATCAATTTTTGAAACTGGAGAAAACTTGAAAAGCCCATATCTGTGACAAGGAAGGAGATAGAGAGCTAAAATTTCAGGCGCAGCATCCAGGCAGAAATGCCATCAATGTGTGTAAATTTGGGGCAAATTGGGGAATATTGAAAATTTTCTTAAAATGTTGACCCGGGTCATCAATTTTTGAAACTGGAGAAAACTTGAAAAGCCCATATCTGTGACAAGGAAGGAGATAGAGAGCTAAAATTTCAGGCGCAGCATCCAGGCAGAAATGCCATCAATGTGTGTAAATTTGGGGCAAATTGGGGAATATTGAAAATTTTCTAAAAATGTTGACCCGGGTCATCGATTCTTGTAACTAGAGAAAACTTGAAAAGCCCATGTCTGTGACAAGGAAGGAGATAGAGAGCTACAATTTCAGACGCAGCATCCAGGCAGAAATGCCATCAATGTGTGTAAATTTGGGGCAAATTGGGGAATATTGAAAATTTGGGAAAAAAGTTGACCCGGGTCATCGATTCTTGTAACAAGAGAAAACTTGAGAAGCCCATGTCTGTGACAAAGAGGAGATAGAGAGCTACAATTCCAGACGCAGCATCCAGGCAGAAATGCCATCAATGTGTGTAAATTTGGGGCAAATTGGGGAATATAAAAAATTTTCTAAAAATGTTGACCCGGGTCATCAATTTTTGAAACTGAAGAAAACTTTTAAAGCCCATATCTGTGACAAGGAAGGAGATAGAGAGCTAAAATTTCAGGCGCAGCATCCAGGCAGAAATGCCATCAATGTGTGTAAATATGGGGCAAATTGGGTAATATTGAAAGTTTTGGAAAAAAGTTGATCCCCGGGTCATCGATTTTTGGAACTGGAGAAAACTTTAAAAGCCCATATCTGTGACAAGGAAGGAGATATAGAGCTAAAATTTCAGACGCAGCATCCAGGCAGAAATGCCATCAATGTGTGTAAATTTGGGGCAAATTGGGGAATATTGAAAATTTTCTAAAAATGTTGACCCGCGCGGGTCATCGATTCTTGAAATTAGAGAAAACTTGAAAAGCCCATATCTGTGACAAGGAAGGAGATAGAGAGCTACAATTTCAGACGCAGCATCCAGGCAGAAATGCCATCAATGTGTGTAAATTTGGGGCAAATTGGGGAATATTGAAAATTTTCTAATAATGTTGACCCGGTTCATCAATTTTTGAAACTGGAGAAAACTTGAAAAGCCCATATCTGTGACAAGAAAGGAGATAGAGAGCTAAAATTTCAGACGCAGCATCCAGGCAGAAATGCCATCAACGTGTGTAAATTTGGGGCAAATTGGGGAATATTGAAAATTTTGGAAAAAAGTTGACCCCCGGGTCATCGATTTTTGAAACTGGAGAAAACTTTAAAAGCCCATATCTGTGACAAGGAAGGAGATAGAGAGCTACAATTTCAGACTCAGCATCCAGACAGAAATACCATCAATGTGTGTAAATTTGGGGCAAATTGGGGAATATTGAAAATTTTCTTAAAAATGTTGACCCGCGGGTCATCGATTCTTGAAATTAGAGAAAACTTGAAAAGCCCATATCTGTGACAAGGAAGGAGATAGAGATCTGCAATTTCAGACGCAGCATCCAGGCAGAAATGCCATCAATGTGTGTAAATTTGGGGCAAATTGGGGAATATTGAAAATTTTCTAAAAATGTTGACCCGGGTCATCAATTTTTGAAACTGGAGAAAACTTGAAAAGCCCATATCTGTGACAAGGAAGGAGATAGAAAGCTACAATTTCAGGCGCAGCATCCAGGCAGAAATGCCATCAATGTGTGTAAATTTGGGGCAAATTGGGGAATATTGAAAATTTTCTTAAAATGTTGACCCGGGTCATCAATTTTTGAAACTGGAGAAAACTTGAAAAGCCCATATTTGTGACAAGGAAGGAGATAGAGAGCTAAAATTTCAGACGCAGCATCCAGGCAGAAATGCCATCAATGTGTGTAAATTTGGGGCAAATTGGGGAATATTGAAAATTTTGGAAAAAAGTTGACCCGGGTCATCGATTCTTGTAACTAGAGAAAACTTGAAAAGCCCATGTCTGTGACAAGGAAGGAGATAGAGAGCTACAATTTCAGACGCAGCATCCAGGCAGAAATGCCATCAATTTGTGTAAATTTGGGACAAATTGGGGGATATTGAAAATTTTCTAAAAATGTTGACCCGGGTCATCAATTCTTGTAACTACAGAAAACTTGAAAAGCCCATGTCTGTGACAAGGAAGGAGATAGAGAGCTAAAATTTCAGACGCAGCATCCAGGCAGAAATGCCATCAATGTGTGTAAATTTGGGGCAAATTGGGGAATATTGAAAATTTTCTAAAAATGTTGACCCGGGTCATCAATTTTTGAAACTGGAGAAAACTTTAAAAGCCCATATCTGTGACAAGGAAGGAGATAGAGAGCTAAAATTTCAGACGCAGCATCCAGGCAGAAATGCCATCAATGTGTGTAAATTTGGGGCAAATTGGGGAATATTGAAAATTTTCTAAAAATGTTGACCCGGGTCATCAATTTTTGAAACTGGAGAAAACTTTAAAAGCCCATATCTGTGACAAGGAAGGAGATAGAGAGCTAAAATTTCAGACGCAGCATCCAGGCAGAAATGCCATCAATGTGTGTAAATTTGGGGCAAATTGGGGAATATTGAAAATTTTCTTAAAATGTTGACCCGGGTCATCAATTTTTGAAACTGGAGAAAACTTGAAAAGCCCATATCTTTGACAAGAAAGGAGATAGAGAGCTAAAATTTCAGACGCAGCATCCAGGCAGAAATGCCATCAACCTGTGTAAATTTGGGGCAAATTGGGGAATATTGAAAATTTTGGAAAAAATGTTGACCAGCGGGTCATCGATTCTTGTAACTAGAGAAAACTTGAAAAGCCCATATCTGTGACAAGGAAGGAGATAGAGAGCTAAAATTTCAGACGCAGCATCCAGGCAGAAATGCCATCAATGTGTGTAAATTTGGGGCAAATTGGGGAATATTGAAAATTTTCTAAAAATGTTGACCCGGGTCATCGATTCTTGTAACTAGAGAAAACTTGAAAAGCCCATGTCTGTGACAAGGAAGGAGATAGAGAGCTAAAATTTCAGGCGCAGCATCCAGGCAGAAATGCCATCAATGTGTGTAAATTTGGGGCAAATTGGGGAATATTGAAAATTTTGGAAAAAAGTTGACCCCCGGGTTATCGATTTTTGAAACTGGAGAAAACTTGAAAAGCCCATATCTGTGACAAGGAAGGAGATAGAGAGCTACAATTTCAGACGCAGCATCCAGGCAGAAATGCCATCAATTTGTGTAAATTTGGGGCAAATTGGGGAATATTGAAAATTTTCTAAAAATGTTGACCCGGGTCATCAATTTTTGAAACTGGAGAAAACTTTAAAAGCCCATATCTGTGACAAGGAAGGAGATAGAGAGCTAAAATTTCAGACGCAGCATCCAGGCAGAAATGCCATCAATGTGTGTAAATTTGGGGCAAATTGGGGAATATTGAAAATTTTCTTAAAATGTTGACCCGGGTCATCAATTTTTGAAACTGGAGAAAACTTGAAAAGCCCATATCTGTGACATGAAAGGAGATAGAGAGCTTAAATTTCAGACGCAGCATCCAGGCAGAAATGCCATCAACGTGTGTAAATTTGGGGCAAATTGGGGAATATTGAAAATTTTGGAAAAAAGTTGACCCCCGGGTCATCGATTTTTGAAACTGGAGAAAACTTTAAAAGCCCATATCTGTGACAAGGAAGGAGATAGAGAGCTAAAATTTCAGGCGCAGCATCCAGGCAGAAATGACATCAATGTGTGTAAATTTGGGGCAAATTGGGGAATATTGAAAATTTTCTAAAAATGTTGACCCGCGGGTCATCGATTCTTGAAATTAGAGAAAACTTGAAAAGCACATGTCTGTGACAAGGAAGGAGATAGAGAGCTGCAATTTCAGACGCAGCATCCAGGCAGAAATGCAATCAATGTGTGTAAATTTGGGGCAAATTGGGGAATATTGAAAATTTTCTAATAATGTTGACCCGGGTCATCAATTTTTGAAACTGGAGAAAACTTGAAAAGCCCATATCTGTGACAAGAAAGGAGATAGAGAGCTAAAATTTCAGACGCAGCATCCAGGCAGAAATGCCATCAATGTGTGTAAATTTGGGGCAAATTGGGGAATATTGAAAATTTTCTTAAAAATGTTGACCAGCGGGTCATCGATTCTTGTAACTAGAGAAAACTTGAAAAGCCCATATCTGTGACAAGGAAGGAGATAGAGAGCTAAAATTTCAGACGCAGCATCCAGGCAGAAATGCCATCAACGTGTGTAAATTTGGGGCAAATTGGGGAATATTGAAAATTTTGGAAAAAAGTTGACCCCCGGGTCATCGATTTTTGAAACTGGAGAAAACTTGAAAAGCCCATATCTGTGACAAGGAAGGAGATAGAGAGCTAAAATTTCAGACTCAGCATCCAGACAGAAATGCCATCAATGTGTGTAAATTTGGGGCAAATTGGGGAATATTGAAAATTTTCTTAAAAATGTTGACCCGCGGGTCATCGATTCTTGTAACTAGAGAAAACTTGAAAAGCCCATATCTGTGACAAGGAAGGAGATAGAGAGCTAAAATTTCAGACGCAGCATCCAGGCAGAAATGCCATCAATGTGTGTAAATTTGGGGCAAATTGGGGAATATTGAAAATTTTCTAAAAATGTTGACCCGCGGGTCATCGATTCTTGAAATTAGAGAAAACTTGAAAAGCCCATATCTGTGACAAGGAAGGAGATAGAGAGCTCCAATTTCAGACGCAGCATCCAGGCAGAAATGCCATCAATGTGTGTAAATTTGGGGCAAATTGGGGAATATTGAAAGTTTTGGAAAAAAGTTGATCACCGGGTCATCGATTCTTGTAACTAGAGAAAACTTGAAAAGCCCATGTCTGTGACAAGGACGGAGATAGAGAGCTACAATTCCAGACGCAGCATCCAGGCAGAAATGCCATCAATGTGTGTAAATTTGGGGCAAATTGGGGAATATTGAAAATTTTCTAAAAATGTTGACCCGGGTCATCAATTTTTGAAACTGGAGAAAACTTTTAAAGCCCATATCTGTGACAAGGAAGGAGATAGAGAGCTAAAATTTCAGGCGCAGCATCCAGGCAGAAATGCCATCAATGTGTGTAAATTTGGGGCAAATTGGGTAATATTGAAAGTTTTGGAAAAAAGTTGATCCCCGGGTCATCGATTTTTGGAACTGGAGAAAACTTTAAAAGCCCATATCTGTGACAAGGAAGGAGATATAGAGCTAAAATTTCAGACGCAGCATCCAGGCAGAAATGCCATCAATGTGTGTAAATTTGGGGCAAATTGGGGAATATTGAAAATTTTCTAAAAATGTTGACCCGGGTCATCGATTCTTGTAACTAGAGAAAACTTGAAAAGCCCATGTCTGTGACAAGGAAGGAGATAGAGAGCTACAATTTCAGACGCAGAATCCAGGCAGAAATGCCATCAATGTGTGTAAATTTGGGGAAAATTGGGGAATATTGAAAATTTCCTAAAAATGTTGACCCGGGTCATCGATTCTTGTAAGTAGAGAAAACTTGAAAAACCCATGTCTGTGACAAAGAAGGAGATAGAGATCTACAATTTCAGGCGCAGCATCCAGGCAGAAATGCCATCAATGTGTGTAAATTTGGGGCAAATTGGGGAATATTGAAAATTTTCTACAAATGTTGACCCGGGTCATCAATTTTTGAAACTGGAGAAAACTTGAAAAGCCCATATCTGTGACAAGGAAGGATATAGAGAGCTACAATTTCAGACGCAGCATCCAGGCAGAAATGCCATCAATGTGTGTAAATTTGGGGCAAATTGGGGAATATTGAAAATTTTCTAAAAATGTTGACCCGGGTCATCGATTCTTGTAAGTAGAGAAAACTTGAAAAGCCCATGTCTGTGACAAGGAAGGAGATAGAGAGCTACAATTTCAGGCGCAGCATCCAGGCAGAAATGCCATCAATGTGTGTAAATTTGGGGCAAATTGGGGAATATTGAAAATTTTCTTAAAATGTTGACACGGGTCATCAATTTTTGAAACTGGAGAAAACTTGAAAAGCCCATGTCTGTGACAAGGAAGGAGATAGAGAGCTAAAATTTCAGGCGCAGCATCCAGGCAGAAATGCCATCAATGTGTGTAAATTTGGGGCAAATTGGGGAATATTGAAAATTTTGGAAAAAAGTTGACCCCCGGGTCATCGATTTTTGAAACTGGAGAAAACTTGAAAAGCCCATATCTGTGACAAGGAAGGAGATAGAGAGCTACAATTTCAGACGCAGCATCCAGGCAGAAATGCCATCAATTTGTGTAAATTTGGGACAAATTGGGGGATATTGAAAATTTTCTAAAAATGTTGACCCGGGTCATCGATTCTTGTAACTACAGAAAACTTGAAAAGCCCATGTCTGTGACAAGGAAGGAGATAGAGAGCTACGATTTCAGACGCAGCATCCAGGCAGAAATGCCATCAATGTGTGTAAATTTGAGGCAAATTGGGGAATATTGAAAATTTTGGAAAAAAGTTGACCCGGGTCATCAATTTTTGAAACTGGAGAAAACTTGAAAAGCCCATATCTGTGACAAGGAAGGAGATAGAAAGCTACAATTTCAGGCGCAGCATCCAGGCAGAAATGCCATCAATGTGTGTAAATTTGGGGCAAATTGGGGAATATTGAAAATTTTCTTAAAATGTTGACCCGGGTCATCAATTTTTGAAACTGGAGAAAACTTGAAAAGCCCATATCCGTGACAAGGAAGGAGATAGAGAGCTAAAATTTCAGACGCAGCATCCAGGCAGAAATGCCATCAATGTGTGTAAATTTGGGGCAAATTGGGGA
Source organism: Genypterus blacodes (assembly GCF_046128005.1). NCBI lineage: Eukaryota > Metazoa > Chordata > Actinopteri > Ophidiiformes > Ophidiidae > Genypterus > Genypterus blacodes. Next base: position 2,771,181 of record NW_027466943.1, on the reverse strand, counting down.
ATATTGAAAATTTTCTTAAAATGTTGACCCGTGGGTCATCAATTTTTCAAACTGGAGAAAACTTGAAAAGCCCATATCTGTGACAAGGAAGGAGATAGAGAGCTAAAATTTCAGGCGCAGCATCCAGGCAGAAATGCCATCAATGTGTGTAAATTTGGGGCAAATTGGGGAATATTGAAAATTTTGGAAAAAAGTTGACCCGGGTCATCGATTCTTGTAACTAGAGAAAACTTGAAAAGCCCATGTCTGTGACAAGGAAGGAGATAGAGAGCTACAATTTCAGACGCAGCATCCAGGCAGAAATGCCATCAATGTGTGTAAATTTGGGGCAAATTGGGTAATATTGAAAGTTTTGGAAAAAAGTTGATCCCCGGGTCATCGATTTTTGAAACTGGAGAAAACTTTAAAAGCCCATATCTGTGACAAGGAAGGAGATAGAGAGCTAAAATTTCAGACGCAGCATCCAGGCAGAAATGCCATCAATGTGTGTAAATTTGGGGCAAATTGGGGAATATTGAAAATTTTCTACAAACGTTGACCCGGGTCATCAATTTTTGAAACTGGAGAAAACTTTAAAAGCCCATATCTGTGACAAGGAAGGAGATAGAGAGCTAAAATTTCAGGCGCAGCATCCAGGCAGAAATGCCATCAATGTGTGTAAATTTGGGGCAAATTGGGGAATATTGAAAATTTTGGAAAAAAGTTGACCCGGGTCATCGATTCTTGTAACTAAAGAAAACTTGAGAAGCCCATGTCTGTGACAAGGACGGAGATAGAGAGCTACAATTCCAGGCGCAGCATCCAGGCAGAAATGCCATCAATGTGTGTAAATTTGGGGCAAATTGGGGAATATTGAAAATTTTCTAAAAATGTTGACCCGGGTCATCAATTTTTGAAACTGGAGAAAAGTTTTAAAGCCCATATCTGTGACAAGGAAGGAGATAGAGAGCTAAAATTTCAGGCGCAGCATCCAGGCAGAAATGCCATCAATGTGTGTAAATTTGGGGCAAATTGGGTAATATTGAAGGTTTTGGAAAAAAGTTGATCCCCGGGTCATCGATTTTTGGAACTGAAGAAAACTTTAAAAGCCCATATCTGTGACAAGGAAGGAGATATAGAGCTAAAATTTCAGACGCAGCATCCAGGCAGAAATGCCATCAATGTGTGTAAATTTGGGGCAAATTGGGGAATATTGAAAATTTTCTAAAAATGTTGACCCGGGTCATCGATTCTTGTAACTAGAGAAAACTTGAAAAGCCCATATCTGTGACAAGGAAGGAGATATAGAGCTAAAATTTCAGACGCAGCATCCAGGCAGAAATGCCATCAATGTGTGTAAATTTGGGGCAAATTGGGGAATATTGAAAATTTTCTAAAAATGTTGACCCGGGTCATCGATTCTTGTAACTAGAGAAAACTTGAAAAGCCCATATCTGTGACAAGGAAGGAGATAGAGAGCTAAAATTTCAGGCGCAGCATCCAGGCAGAAATGCCATCAATGTGTGTAAATTTGCGGCAAATTGGGGAATATTGAAAATTTTGGAAAAAAGTTGACCCCCGGGTTATCGATTTTTGAAACTGGAGAAAACTTGAAAAGCCCATATCTGTGACAAGGAAGGAGATAGAGAGCTAAAATTTCAGACGCAGCATCCAGGCAGAAATGCCATCAATGTGTGTAAATTTGGGGCAAATTGGGGAATATTGAAAATTTTCTTAAAATGTTGACCCGTGGGTCATCAATTTTTCAAACTGGAGAAAACTTGAAAAGCCCATATCTGTGACAAGGAAGGAGATAGAGAGCTAAAATTTCAGGCGCAGCATCCAGGCAGAAATGCCATCAATGTGTGTAAATTTGGGGCAAATTGGGGAATATTGAAAATTTTGGAAAAAAGTTGACCCGGGTCATCGATTCTTGTAACTAGAGAAAACTTGAAAAGCCCATGTCTGTGACAAGGAAGGAGATAGAGAGCTACAATTTCAGACGCAGCATCCAGGCAGAAATGCCATCAATGTGTGTAAATTTGGGGCAAATTGGGTAATATTGAAAGTTTTGGAAAAAAGTTGATCCCCGGGTCATCGATTTTTGAAACTGGAGAAAACTTTAAAAGCCCATATCTGTGACAAGGAAGGAGATAGAGAGCTAAAATTTCAGACGCAGCATCCAGGCAGAAATGCCATCAATGTGTGTAAATTTGGGGCAAATTGGGGAATATTGAAAATTTTCTACAAACGTTGACCCGGGTCATCAATTTTTGAAACTGGAGAAAACTTTAAAAGCCCATATCTGTGACAAGGAAGGAGATAGAGAGCTAAAATTTCAGGCGCAGCATCCAGGCAGAAATGCCATCAATGTGTGTAAATTTGGGGCAAATTGGGGAATATTGAAAATTTTGGAAAAAAGTTGACCCGGGTCATCGATTCTTGTAACTAAAGAAAACTTGAGAAGCCCATGTCTGTGACAAGGACGGAGATAGAGAGCTACAATTCCAGGCGCAGCATCCAGGCAGAAATGCCATCAATGTGTGTAAATTTGGGGCAAATTGGGGAATATTGAAAATTTTCTAAAAATGTTGACCCGGGTCATCAATTTTTGAAACTGGAGAAAAGTTTTAAAGCCCATATCTGTGACAAGGAAGGAGATAGAGAGCTAAAATTTCAGGCGCAGCATCCAGGCAGAAATGCCATCAATGTGTGTAAATTTGGGGCAAATTGGGTAATATTGAAGGTTTTGGAAAAAAGTTGATCCCCGGGTCATCGATTTTTGGAACTGAAGAAAACTTTAAAAGCCCATATCTGTGACAAGGAAGGAGATATAGAGCTAAAATTTCAGACGCAGCATCCAGGCAGAAATGCCATCAATGTGTGTAAATTTGGGGCAAATTGGGGAATATTGAAAATTTTCTAAAAATGTTGACCCGGGTCATCGATTCTTGTAACTAGAGAAAACTTGAAAAGCCCATATCTGTGACAAGGAAGGAGATATAGAGCTAAAATTTCAGACGCAGCATCCAGGCAGAAATGCCATCAATGTGTGTAAATTTGGGGCAAATTGGGGAATATTGAAAATTTTCTAAAAATGTTGACCCGGGTCATCGATTCTTGTAACTAGAGAAAACTTGAAAAGCCCATATCTGTGACAAGGAAGGAGATAGAGAGCTAAAATTTCAGGCGCAGCATCCAGGCAGAAATGCCATCAATGTGTGTAAATTTGCGGCAAATTGGGGAATATTGAAAATTTTGGAAAAAAGTTGACCCCCGGGTTATCGATTTTTGAAACTGGAGAAAACTTGAAAAGCCCATATCTGTGACAAGGAAGGAGATAGAGAGCTACAATTTCAGACGCAGCATCCAGGCAGAAATGCCATCAATTTGTGTAAATTTGGGACAAATTGGGGGATATTGAAAATTTTCTAAAAATGTTGACCCGGGTCATCAATTCTTGTAACTACAGAAAACTTGAAAAGCCCATGTCTGTGACAAGGAAGGAGATAGAGAGCTAAAATTTCAGACGCAGCATCCAGGCAGAAATGCCATCAATGTGTGTAAATTTGGGGCAAATTGGGGAATATTGAAAATTTTCTAAAAATGTTGACCCGGGTCATCAATTTTTGAAACTGGAGAAAACTTTAAAAGCCCATATCTGTGACAAGGAAGGAGATAGAGAGCTAAAATTTCAGACGCAGCATCCAGGCAGAAATGCCATCAATGTGTGTAAATTTGGGGCAAATTGGGGAATATTGAAAATTTTCTTAAAATGTTGACCCGGGTCATCAATTTTTGAAACTGGAGAAAACTTGAAAAGCCCATATCTTTGACAAGAAAGGAGATAGAGAGCTAAAATTTCAGACGCAGCATCCAGGCAGAAATGCCATCAACCTGTGTAAATTTGGGGCAAATTGGGGAATATTGAAAATTTTGGAAAAAATGTTGACCAGCGGGTCATCGATTCTTGTAACTAGAGAAAACTTGAAAAGCCCATATCTGTGACAAGGAAGGAGATAGAGAGCTAAAATTTCAGACGCAGCATCCAGGCAGAAATGCCATCAATGTGTGTAAATTTGGGGCAAATTGGGGAATATTGAAAATTTTCTAAAAATGTTGACCCGGGTCATCGATTCTTGTAACTAGAGAAAACTTGAAAAGCCCATGTCTGTGACAAGGAAGGAGATAGAGAGCTAAAATTTCAGGCGCAGCATCCAGGCAGAAATGCCATCAATGTGTGTAAATTTGGGGCAAATTGGGGAATATTGAAAATTTTGGAAAAAAGTTGACCCCCGGGTTATCGATTTTTGAAACTGGAGAAAACTTGAAAAGCCCATATCTGTGACAAGGAAGGAGATAGAGAGCTACAATTTCAGACGCAGCATCCAGGCAGAAATGCCATCAATTTGTGTAAATTTGGGGCAAATTGGGGAATATTGAAAATTTTCTAAAAATGTTGACCCGGGTCATCAATTTTTGAAACTGGAGAAAACTTTAAAAGCCCATATCTGTGACAAGGAAGGAGATAGAGAGCTAAAATTTCAGACGCAGCATCCAGGCAGAAATGCCATCAATGTGTGTAAATTTGGGGCAAATTGGGGAATATTGAAAATTTTCTTAAAATGTTGACCCGGGTCATCAATTTTTGAAACTGGAGAAAACTTGAAAAGCCCATATCTGTGACATGAAAGGAGATAGAGAGCTAAAATTTCAGACGCAGCATCCAGGCAGAAATGCCATCAACGTGTGTAAATTTGGGGCAAATTGGGTAATATTGAAGGTTTTGGAAAAAAGTTGATCCCCGGGTCATCGATTTTTGGAACTGAAGAAAACTTTAAAAGCCCATATCTGTGACAAGGAAGGAGATATAGAGCTAAAATTTCAGACGCAGCATCCAGGCAGAAATGCCATCAATGTGTGTAAATTTGGGGCAAATTGGGGAATATTGAAAATTTTCTAAAAATGTTGACCCGGGTCATCGATTCTTGTAACTAGAGAAAACTTGAAAAGCCCATATCTGTGACAAGGAAGGAGATATAGAGCTAAAATTTCAGACGCAGCATCCAGGCAGAAATGCCATCAATGTGTGTAAATTTGGGGCAAATTGGGGAATATTGAAAATTTTCTAAAAATGTTGACCCGGGTCATCGATTCTTGTAACTAGAGAAAACTTGAAAAGCCCATATCTGTGACAAGGAAGGAGATAGAGAGCTAAAATTTCAGGCGCAGCATCCAGGCAGAAATGCCATCAATGTGTGTAAATTTGCGGCAAATTGGGGAATATTGAAAATTTTGGAAAAAAGTTGACCCCCGGGTTATCGATTTTTGAAACTGGAGAAAACTTGAAAAGCCCATATCTGTGACAAGGAAGGAGATAGAGAGCTACAATTTCAGACGCAGCATCCAGGCAGAAATGCCATCAATTTGTGTAAATTTGGGACAAATTGGGGGATATTGAAAATTTTCTAAAAATGTTGACCCGGGTCATCAATTCTTGTAACTACAGAAAACTTGAAAAGCCCATGTCTGTGACAAGGAAGGAGATAGAGAGCTAAAATTTCAGACGCAGCATCCAGGCAGAAATGCCATCAATGTGTGTAAATTTGGGGCAAATTGGGGAATATTGAAAATTTTCTAAAAATGTTGACCCGGGTCATCAATTTTTGAAACTGGAGAAAACTTTAAAAGCCCATATCTGTGACAAGGAAGGAGATAGAGAGCTAAAATTTCAGACGCAGCATCCAGGCAGAAATGCCATCAATGTGTGTAAATTTGGGGCAAATTGGGGAATATTGAAAATTTTCTTAAAATGTTGACCCGGGTCATCAATTTTTGAAACTGGAGAAAACTTGAAAAGCCCATATCTTTGACAAGAAAGGAGATAGAGAGCTAAAATTTCAGACGCAGCATCCAGGCAGAAATGCCATCAACCTGTGTAAATTTGGGGCAAATTGGGGAATATTGAAAATTTTGGAAAAAATGTTGACCAGCGGGTCATCGATTCTTGTAACTAGAGAAAACTTGAAAAGCCCATATCTGTGACAAGGAAGGAGATAGAGAGCTAAAATTTCAGACGCAGCATCCAGGCAGAAATGCCATCAATGTGTGTAAATTTGGGGCAAATTGGGGAATATTGAAAATTTTCTAAAAATGTTGACCCGGGTCATCGATTCTTGTAACTAGAGAAAACTTGAAAAGCCCATGTCTGTGACAAGGAAGGAGATAGAGAGCTAAAATTTCAGGCGCAGCATCCAGGCAGAAATGCCATCAATGTGTGTAAATTTGGGGCAAATTGGGGAATATTGAAAATTTTGGAAAAAAGTTGACCCCCGGGTTATCGATTTTTGAAACTGGAGAAAACTTGAAAAGCCCATATCTGTGACAAGGAAGGAGATAGAGAGCTACAATTTCAGACGCAGCATCCAGGCAGAAATGCCATCAATTTGTGTAAATTTGGGGCAAATTGGGGAATATTGAAAATTTTCTAAAAATGTTGACCCGGGTCATCAATTTTTGAAACTGGAGAAAACTTTAAAAGCCCATATCTGTGACAAGGAAGGAGATAGAGAGCTAAAATTTCAGACGCAGCATCCAGGCAGAAATGCCATCAATGTGTGTAAATTTGGGGCAAATTGGGGAATATTGAAAATTTTCTTAAAATGTTGACCCGGGTCATCAATTTTTGAAACTGGAGAAAACTTGAAAAGCCCATATCTGTGACATGAAAGGAGATAGAGAGCTAAAATTTCAGACGCAGCATCCAGGCAGAAATGCCATCAACGTGTGTAAATTTGGGGCAAATTGGGGAATATTGAAAATTTTGGAAAAAAGTTGACCCCCGGGTCATCGATTTTTGAAACTGGAGAAAACTTTAAAAGCCCATATCTGTGACAAGGAAGGAGATAGAGAGCTAAAATTTCAGGCGCAGCATCCAGGCAGAAATGACATCAATGTGTGTAAATTTGGGGCAAATTGGGGAATATTGAAAATTTTCTAAAAATGTTGACCCGCGGGTCATCGATTCTTGAAATTAGAGAAAACTTGAAAAGCACATGTCTGTGACAAGGAAGGAGATAGAGAGCTGCAATTTCAGACGCAGCATCCAGGCAGAAATGCAATCAATGTGTGTAAATTTGGGGCAAATTGGGGAATATTGAAAATTTTCTAATAATGTTGACCCGGGTCATCAATTTTTGAAACTGGAGAAAACTTGAAAAGCCCATATCTGTGACAAGAAAGGAGATAGAGAGCTAAAATTTCAGACGCAGCATCCAGGCAGAAATGCCATCAACGTGTGTAAATTTGGGGCAAATTGGGGAATATTGAAAATTTTCTTAAAAATGTTGACCCGCGGGTCATCGATTCTTGTAACTAGAGAAAACTTGAAAAGCCCATATCTGTGACAAGGAAGGAGATAGAGAGCTAAAATTTCAGACGCAGCATCCAGGCAGAAATGCCATCAACGTGTGTAAATTTGGGGCAAATTGGGGAATATTGAAAATTTTGGAAAAAAGTTGACCCCCGGGTCATCGATTTTTGAAACTGGAGAAAACTTGAAAAGCCCATGTCTGTGACAAGGAAGGAGATAGAGAGCTACAATTTCAGGCGCAGCATCCAGGCAGAAATGCCATCAATGTGTGTAAATTTGGGGCAAATTGGGGAATATTGAAAATTTTCTTAAAATGTTGACACGGGTCATCAATTTTTGAAACTGGAGAAAACTTGAAAAGCCCATGTCTGTGACAAGGAAGGAGATAGAGAGCTAAAATTTCAGGCGCAGCATCCAGGCAGAAATGCCATCAATGTGTGTAAATTTGGGGCAAATTGGGGAATATTGAAAATTTTGGAAAAAAGTTGACCCCCGGGTCATCGATTTTTGAAACTGGAGAAAACTTGAAAAGCCCATATCTGTGACAAGGAAGGAGATAGAGAGCTACAATTTCAGACGCAGCATCCAGGCAGAAATGCCATCAATGTGTGTAAATTTGGGGCAAATTGGGGAATATTGAAAATTTTCTAAAAATGTTGACCCGGGTCATCAATTTTTGAAACTGGAGAAAACTTTAAAAGCCCATATCTGTGACAAGGAAGGAGATAGAGAGCTACAATTTCAGACGCAGCATCCAGGCAGAAATGCCATCAATGTGTGTAAATTTGAGGCAAATTGGGGAATATTGAAAATTTTCTAAAAATGTTGACCCGGGTCATCAATTTTTGAAACTGGAGAAAACTTGAAAAGCCCATATCTGTGACAAGGAAGGAGAAAGAGAGCCAAAATTTCAGGCGCAGCATCCAGGCCGAAATGCCATCAATGTGTATAAATTTGGGGCAAATTGGGGAATATTGAAAATTTTCTAATAATGTTGACCCGGGTCATCAATTTTTGAAACTGGAGAAAACTTGAAAAGCCCATATCTGTGACAAGAAAGGAGATAGAGAGCTAAAATTTCAGACGCAGCATCCAGGCAGAAATGCCATCAATGTGTGTAAATTTGGGGCAAATTGGGTAATATTGAAAGTTTTGGAAAAAAGTTGATCCCCGGGTCATCGATTTTTGAAACTGGAGAAAACTTGAAAAGCCCATATCTGTGACAAGAAAGGAGATAGAGAGCTAAAATTTCAGACGCAGCATCCAGGCAGAAATGCCATCAATGTGTGTAAATTTGGGGCAAATTGGGGAATATCGAAAATTTTCCACAAATGTTGACCCGGGTCATCAATTTTTGAAACTGGAGAAAACTTGAAAAGCCCATGTCTGTGACAAGGAAGGAGATAGAGAGCTAAAATTTCAGGCGCAGCATCCAGGCAGAAATGCCATCAATGTGTGTAAATTTGGGGCAAATTGGGGAATATTGAAAATTTTGGAAAAAAGTTGACCCCCGGGTCATCGATTTTTGAAACTGGAGAAAACTTGAAAAGCCCATATCTGTGACAAGGAAGGAGATAGAGAGCTACAATTTCAGACGCAGCATCCAGGCAGAAATGCCATCAATTTGTGTAAATTTGGGACAAATTGGGGAATATTGAAAATTTTCTAAAAATGTTGACCCGCGGGTCATCGATTCTTGTAACTACAGAAAACTTGAAAAGCCCATGTCTGTGACAAGGAAGGAGATAGAGAGCTAAAATTTCAGGCGCAGCATCCAGGCAGAAATGCCATCAATTTGTGTAAATTTGGGGCAAATTGGGGAATATTGAAAATTTTCTAAAAATGTTGACCCGGGTCATCAATTTTTGAAACTGGAGAAAACTTTAAAAGCCCATATCTGTGACAAGGAAGGAGATAGAGAGCTACAATTTCAGACGCAGCATCCAGGCAGAAATGCCATCAATGTGTGTAAATTTGGGGCAAATTGGGGAATATTGAAAATTTTCTAAAAATGTTGACCCGGGTCATCAATTTTTGAAACTGGAGAAAACTTTAAAAGCCCATATCTGTGACAAGGAAGGAGATAGAGAGCTACAATTTCAGACGCAGCATCCAGGCAGAAATGCCATCAATGTGTGTAAATTTGAGGCAAATTGGGGAATATTGAAAATTTTCTAAAAATGTTGACCCGGGTCATCAATTTTTGAAACTGGAGAAAACTTGAAAAGCCCATATCTGTGACAAGGAAGGAGAAAGAGAGCCAAAATTTCAGGCGCAGCATCCAGGCCGAAATGCCATCAATGTGTATAAATTTGGGGCAAATTGGGGAATATTGAAAATTTTCTAATAATGTTGACCCGGGTCATCAATTTTTGAAACTGGAGAAAACTTGAAAAGCCCATATCTGTGACAAGAAAGGAGATAGAGAGCTAAAATTTCAGACGCAGCATCCAGGCAGAAATGCCATCAATGTGTGTAAATTTGGGGCAAATTGGGTAATATTGAAAGTTTTGGAAAAAAGTTGATCCCCGGGTCATCGATTTTTGAAACTGGAGAAAACTTGAAAAGCCCATATCTGTGACAAGAAAGGAGATAGAGAGCTAAAATTTCAGACGCAGCATCCAGGCAGAAATGCCATCAATGTGTGTAAATTTGGGGCAAATTGGGGAATATCGAAAATTTTCCACAAATGTTGACCCGGGTCATCAATTTTTGAAACTGGAGAAAACTTGAAAAGCCCATGTCTGTGACAAGGAAGGAGATAGAGAGCTAAAATTTCAGGCGCAGCATCCAGGCAGAAATGCCATCAATGTGTGTAAATTTGGGGCAAATTGGGGAATATTGAAAATTTTGGAAAAAAGTTGACCCCCGGGTCATCGATTTTTGAAACTGGAGAAAACTTGAAAAGCCCATATCTGTGACAAGGAAGGAGATAGAGAGCTACAATTTCAGACGCAGCATCCAGGCAGAAATGCCATCAATTTGTGTAAATTTGGGACAAATTGGGGAATATTGAAAATTTTCTAAAAATGTTGACCCGCGGGTCATCGATTCTTGTAACTACAGAAAACTTGAAAAGCCCATGTCTGTGACAAGGAAGGAGATAGAGAGCTAAAATTTCAGGCGCAGCATCCAGGCAGAAATGCCATCAATTTGTGTAAATTTGGGGCAAATTGGGGAATATTGAAAATTTTCTAAAAATGTTGACCCGGGTCATCAATTTTTGAAACTGGAGAAAACTTTAAAAGCCCATATCTGTGACAAGGAAGGAGATAGAGAGCTAAAATTTCAGACGCAGCATCCAGGCAGAAATGCCATCAATGTGTGTAAATTTGGGGCAAATTGGGTAATATTGAAAATTTTCTTAAAAATGTTGACCCGCGGGTCATCGATTCTTGTAACTAGAGAAAACTTGAAAAGCCCATGTCTGTGACAAGGAAGGAGATAGAGAGCTAAAATTTCAGACGCAGCATCCAGACATAAATGCCATCAATTTGTGTAAATTTGGGACAAATTGGGGTATATTGAAAATTTTCTAAAAATGTTGACCCGCGGGTCATCGATTCTTGAAACTAGAGAAAACTTGAAAAGCCCATATCTGTGACAAGGAAGGAGATAGAGAGCTACAATTTCAGACGCAGCATCCAGGCAGAAATGCCATCAATTTGTGTAAATTTGGGACAAATTGGGGGATATTGAAAATTTTCTAAAAATGTTGACCCGCGGGTCATCGATTCTTGAAACTAGAGAAAACTTGAAAAGCCCATATCTGTGACAAGGAAGGAGATAGAGAGCTACAATTTCAGACGCAGCATCCAGGCAGAAATGCCATCAATGTGTGTATATTTGGGGCAAATTGGGTAATATTGAAAATTTTCTAAAAATGTTGACCCGGGTCATCGATTTTTGAAACTGGAGAAAACTTTGAAAGCCCATATCTGTGACAAGGAAGGAGATAGAGAGCTAAAATTTCAGGCGCAGCATCCAGGCAGAAATGCCATCAATGTGTGTAAATTTGGGGCAAATTGGGGAATATTGAAAATTTTCTTAAAATGTTGACCCGCGGGACATCAATTTTTGAAACTGGAGAAAACTTGAAAAGCCCATATCTGTGACAAGGAAGGAGATAGAGAGCTAAAATTTCAGGCGCAGCATCCAGGCAGAAATGCCATCAATGTGTGTAAATTTGGGGCAAATTGGGTAATATTGAAAGCTTTGGAAAAAAGTTGATCACCGGGTCATCGATTTTTGAAACTGGAGAAAACTTTAAAAGCCCATATCTGTGACAAGGAAGGAGATAGAGAGCTAAAATTTCAGACGCAGCATCCAGGCAGAAATGCCATCAATGTGTGTAAATTTGGGGCAAATTGGGGAATATTGAAAATTTTCTAAAAATGTTGACCCGGGTCATCGATTCTTGTAAGTAGAGAAAACTTGAAAAGCCCATGTCTGTGACAAGGAAGGAGATAGAGAGCTACAATTTCAGACGCAGCATCCAGGCAGAAATGCCATCAATGTGTGTAAATTTGGGGCAAATTGGGGAATATTGAACATTTTTGAAAAAAGTTGACCCGGGTCATCAATTTTTGAAACTGGAGAAAACTTGAAAAGCCCATATCTGTGACAAGGAAGGAGATAGAGAGCTACAATTTCAGACGCAGCATCCAGGCAGAAATGCCATCAATTTGTGTAAATTTGGGACAAATTGGGGGATATTGAAAATTTTCTACAAATGTTGACCCGGGTCATCAATTTTTGAAACTGGAGAAAACTTGAAAAGCCCATATCTGTGACAAGGAAGGAGATAGAGAGCTACAATTTCAGACGCAGCATCCAGACAGAAATGCCATCAATGTGTGTAAATTTGGGGCAAATTGGGGAATATTGAAAATTTTCTTAAAAATGTTGACCCGCGGGTCATCGATTCTTGTAACTAGAGAAAACTTGAAAAGCCCATGTCTGTGACAAGGAAGGAGATAGAGAGCTAAAATTTCAGACGCAGCATCCAGGCAGAAATGCCATCAATGTGTGTAAATTTGGGGCAAATTGGGGAATATTGAAAATTTTCTAAAAATGTTGACCCCCGGGTCATCGATTCTTGAAACTAGAGAAAACTTGAAAAGCCCATATCTGTGACAAGGAAGGAGATAGAGAGCTACAATTTCAGACGCAGCATCCAGGCAGAAATCCCATCAATGTGTGTATATTTGGGGCAAATTGGGGAATATTGAAAGTTTTGGAAAAAAGTTGATCCGGGTCATCGATTTTTGAAACTGGAGAAAACTTTGAAAGCCCATATCTGTGACAAGGAAGGAGATAGAGAGCTACAATTTCAGACGCAGCATCCAGGCAGAAATGCCATCAATGTGAGTAAATTCGGGGCAAATTGGGTAATATTGAAAGTTTTGGAAAAAAGTTGATCCCCGGGTCAGCGATTCTTGAAACAAGAGAAAACTTGAAAAGCCCATATCTGTGACAAGGAAGGAGATAGAGAGCTACAATTTCAGACGCAGCATCCAGGCAGAAATGCCATCAATGTGTGTAAATTTGGGACAAATTGGGGAATGTTGAAAATTTTGGAAAAAAGTTGACCCCCGGGTCATCGATTTTTGAAACTGGCGAAAACTTGAAAAGCCCATATCTGTGACAAGGAAGGAGATAGAGAGCTAAAATTTCAGGCGCAGCATCCAGGCAGAAATGCCATCAATGTGTGTAAATTTGGGGCAAATTGGGGAATATTGAAAATTTTCTAAAAATGTTGACCCGGGTCATCGATTTTTGAAACTGGAGAAAACTTTAAAAGCCCATGTCTGTGACAAGGAAGGAGATAGAGAGCTACAATTTCAGACGCAGCATCCAGGCAGAAATGCCATCAATGTGTGTAAATTTGGGGCAAATTGGGTAATATTGAAAGTTTTGGAAAAAAGTTGATCCCCGGGTCATCGATTTTTGAAACTGGAGAAAACTTTAAAAGCCCATATCTGTGACAAGGAAGGAGATAGAGAGCTAAAATTTCAGAAGCAGCATCCAGGCAGAAATGCCATCAATGTGTGTAAATTTGGGGCAAATTGGGGAATATTGAAAATTTTGGAAAAAAGTTGACCCCCGGGTCATCGATTTTTGAAACTGGAGAAAACTTTAAAAGCCCATATCTGTGACAAGGAAGGAGATAGAGAGCTACAATTTCAGACGCAGCATCCAGGCAGAAATGCCATCAATGTGTGTAAATTTGGGGCAAATTGGGGAATATTGAAAATTTTGGAAAAAAGTTGACCCCCGGGTCATCGATTTTTGAAACTGGAGAAAACTTGAAAAGCCCATATCTGTGACAAGGAATGAGATAGAGAGCTACAATGTCAGACGCAGCATCCAGGCAGAAATGCCATCAATGTGTGTAAATTTGGGGCAAATTGGGGAATATTGAAAATTTTGGAAAAAAGATGACCCCCGGGTCATCGATTTTTGAAACTGGAGAAAACTTTAAAAGCCCATATCTGTGACAAGGAAGGAGATAGAGAGCTACAATTTCAGACGCAGCATCCAGGCAGAAATGCCATCAATGTGTGTAAATTTGGGGCAAATTGGGGAATATTGAAAATTTTCTAAAAATGTTGACCCGGGTCATCGATTTTTGAAACTGGAGAAAACTTGAAAAGCCCATATCTGTGACAAGGAAGGAGATAGAGAGCTACAATTTCAGACGCAGCATCCAGGCAGAAATGCCATCAATGTGTGTAAATTTGGGGCAAATTGGGGAATGTTGAAAATTTAGGAAAAAAGTTGACCCCCGGGTCATCGATTTTTGAAACTGGAGAAAACTTTAAAAGCCCATATCTGTGACAAGGAAGGAGATAGAGAGCTACAATTTCAGACGCAGCATCCAGGCAGAAATGCCATCAATGTGTGTAAATTTGGGGCAAATTGGGGAATATTGAAAATTTTGGAAAAATGTTGACCCCTGGGTCATCGATTTTTGAAACTGGAGAAAACTTGAAAAGCCCATATCTGTGACAAGGAAGGAGATAGAGAGCTACAATTTCAGACGCAGCATCCAGGCAGAAATGCCATCAATGTGTGTAAATTTGGGGCAAATTGGGGAATATTGAAAATTTTCTAAAAATGTTGACCCGGGTCATCGATTTTTGAAACTGGAGAAAACTTGAAAAGCCCATATCTGTGACAAGGAAGGAGATAGAGAGCTAAAATTTCAGACGCAGCATCCAGGCAGAAATGCCATCAATGTGTGTAAATTTGGGGCAAATTGGGGAATATTGAAAATTTTCTAAAAATTTTGACCCGGGTCATCGATTTTTGAAACTGGAGAAAACTTGAAAAGCCCATATCTGTGACAAGGAAGGAGATAGAGAGCTACAATTTCAGACGCAGCATCCAGGCAGAAATGCCATCAATGTGTGTAAATTTGGGGCAAATTGGGGAATGTTGAAAATTTAGGAAAAAAGTTGACCCCCGGGTCATCGATTTTTGAAACTGGAGAAAACTTTAAAAGCCCATATCTGTGACAAGGAAGGAGATAGAGAGCTACAATTTCAGACGCAGCATCCAGGCAGAAATGCCATCAATGTGTGTAAATTTAGGGCACTTTGGGGAATATTGAACATTTTCTAAAAATATTGAAATGTGGGTCAACGCTTTTTGAAACTGGAGAAAACTTTAAAAGCCCATATCTGTGACAAGGAAGGAGATAGAGAGCTACAATTTCAGACGCAGCATCCAGGCAGAAATGCCATCAATGTGTGTAAATTTGGGGCAAATTGGGGAATATTGAAAATTTTCTAAAAATGTTGACCCCCGGGTCATCGATTCTTGAAACTAGAGAAAACTTGAAAAGCCCATATCTGTGACAAGGAAGGAGATAGAGAGCTCAAATTTCAGACGCAGCATCCAGGCAGAAATGCCATCAATGTGTGTAAATTTGGGGCAAATTGGGGAATATTGAAAATTTTCTAAAAATTTTGACCCGGGTCATCGATTTTTGAAACTGGCGAAAACTTGAAAAGCCCATATCTGTGACAAGGAAGGAGATAGAGAGCTCAAATTTCAGACGCAGCATCCAGGCAGAAATGCCATCAATGTGTGTAAATTTGGGGCAAATTGGGGAATATAGAAAATTTTCTAAAAATGTTGACCCGGGTCATCGATTATTGAAACTGGAGAAAACTTGAAAAGCCCATATCTGTGACAAGGAAGGAGATAGAGAGCTCAAATTTCAGACGCAGCATCCAGGCAGAAATGCCATCAATGTGTGTAAATTTAGGGCAATTTGGGGAATATTGAACATTTTCTAAAAATATTGAAATGTGGGTCAACGCTTTTTGAAACTGGAGAAAACTTTAAAAGCCCATATCTGTGACAAGGAAGGAGATAGAGAGCTACAATTTCAGACGCAGCATCCAGGCAGAAATGCCATCAATGTGTGTAAATTTGGGGCAAATTGGGGAATATTGAAAATTTTCTAAAAATGTTGACCCGCGGGTCATCGATTCTTGAAACTAGAGAAAACTTGAAAAGCCCATATCTGTGACAAGGAAGGAGATAGAGAGCTCAAATTTCAGACGCAGCATCCAGGCAGAAAAACCATCAATGTGTGTAAATTTGGGGCAAATTGGGGAATATTGAAAATTTTCTAAAAATGTTGACCCGGGACATCAATTTTTGAAACTGGAGAAAACTTTAAAAGCCCATATCTGTGACAAGGAAGGAGATAGAGAGCTACAATTTGAGACGCAGCATCCAGGGAGAAATGCCATCAATGTGTGTAAATTTGGGGCAAATTGGGGAATGTTGAAAATTTTGGAAAAAAGTTGACCCCCGGGTCATCGATTTTTGAAACTGGCGAAAACTTGAAAAGCCCATATCTGTGACAAGGAAGGAGATAGAGAGCTACAATTTCAGACGCAGCATCCAGGCAGAAATGCCATCAATGTGAGTAAATTTGGGGCAAATTAGGGAATATTGAAAATTTTCTAAAAATGTTGAACCGCGGGTCATCGATTCTTGAAACTAGAGAAAACTTGAAAAGCCCATATCTGTGACAAGGAAGGAGATAGAGAGCTACAATTTCAGATGTAGCATCCAGGCAGAAATGCCATCAATGTGTGTAAATTTGGGGCAAGTTGGGGAATATTGAAAATTTTCTAAAAATGTTGACCCACGGGTCATCGATTCTTGTAACTAGAGAAAACTTGAAAAGCCCATATCTGTGACAAGGAAGGAGATAGAGAGCTACAATTTCAGACGCAGCATCCAGGCAGAAATGCCATCAATGTGTGTAAATTTGGGGCAAATTGGGGAATATTGAACATTTTCTAAAAATATTGACCCCCGGGTCATCGATTCTTGGAACTGGAGAAAACTTGAAAAGCCCATATCTGTGACAAGGAAGGAGATAGAGTGCTCAAATTTCAGACGCAGCATCCAGGCAGAAATGCCATCAATGTGTGTAAATTTGGGGCAAATTGGGGAATATTGAAAATTTTCTAAAAATGTTGACCCGCGGGTCATCGATTCTTGAAACTAGAGAAAACTTGAAAAGCCCATATCTGTGACAAGGAAGGAGATAGAGAGCTCAAATTTCAGACGCAGCATCCAGGCAGAAATGCCATCAATGTGTGTAAATTTAGGGCAATTTGGGGAATATTGAACATTTTTTAAAAATATTGAAATGTGGGTCAACGCTTTTTGAAACTGGAGAAAACTTGAAAAGCCCATATCTGTGACAAGGAAGGAGATAGAGAGCTACAATTTCAGACGCAGCATCCAGGCAGAAATGCCATCAATGTGTGTAAATTTGGGGCAAATTGGGGAATGTTGAAAATTTTGGAAAAAAGTTGACCCCGGGGTCATCGATTTTTGAAACTGGAGAAACCTTTAAAAGCCCATATCTGTGACAAGGAAGGAGATAGATAGCTACAATTTCAGACGCAGCATCCAGGCAGAAATGCCATCAATGTGTGTAAATTTGGGGCAAATTGGGGAATATTGAAAATTTTGGAAAAAAGTTGACCCCCGGGTCATCAATTTTTGAAACTGGAGAAAACTTGAAAAGCCCATATCTGTGACAAGGAAGGAGATAGAGAGCTACAATTTCAGACGCAGCATCCAGGCAGAAATGCCATCAATGTGTGTAAATTTGGGGCAAATTGGGGAATATTGAAAATTTTGGAAAAAAGTTGACCCCCGGGTTATCGATTTTTGAAACTGGAGAAAACTTGAAAAGCCCATATCTGTGACAAGGAATGAGATAGAGAGCTACAATGTCAGACGCAGCATCCAGGCAGAAATGCCATCAATGTGTGTAAATTTGGGGCAAATTGGGGAATATTGAAAATTTTGGAAAAAAGTTGACCCCCGGGTCATCGATTTTTGAAACTGGAGAAAACTTTAAAAGCCCATATCTGTGACAAGGAAGGAGATAGAGAGCTACAATTTCAGACGCAGCATCCAGGCAGAAATGCCATCAATGTGTGTAAATTTGGGGCAAATTGGGGAATATTGAAAATTTTGGAAAAAAGTTGACCCCTGGGTCATCGATTTTTGAAACTGGAGAAAACTTGAAAAGCCCATATCTGTGACAAGGAAGGAGATAGAGAGCTACAATTTCAGACGCAGCATCCAGGCAGAAATGCCATCAATGTGTGTAAATTTGGGGCAAATTGGGGAATATTGAAAATTTTCTAAAAATGTTGACCCGGGTCATCGATTTTTGAAACTGGAGAAAACTTGAAAAGCCCATATCTGTGACAAGGAAGGAGATAGAGAGCTACAATTTCAGACGCAGCATCCAGGCAGAAATGCCATCAATGTGTGTAAATTTGGGGCAAATTGGGGAATATTGAAAATTTTCTAAAAATGTTGACCCGGGTCATCGATTTTTGAAACTGGAGAAAACTTGAAAAGCCCATATCTGTGACAAGGAAGGAGATAGAGAGCTACAATTTCAGACGCAGCATCCAGGCAGAAATGCCATCAATGTGTGTAAATTTAGGGCAATTTGGGGAATATTGAACATTTTCTAAAAATATTGAAATGTGGGTCAACGCTTTTTGAAACTGGAGAAAACTTTAAAAGCCCATATCTGTGACAAGGAAGGAGATAGAGAGCTACAATTTCAGACGCAGCATCCAGGCAGAAATGCCATCAATGTGTGTAAATTTAGGGCAATTTGGGGAATATTGAACATTTTCTAAAAATATTGAAATGTGGGTCAACGCTTTTTGAAACTGGAGAAAACTTTAAAAGCCCATATCTGTGACAAGGAAGGAGATAGAGAGCTACAATTTCAGACGCAGCATCCAGGCAGAAATGCCATCAATGTGTGTAAATTTGGGGCAAATTGGGGAATATTGAAAATTTTCTAAAAATGTTGACCCCCGGGTCATCGATTCTTGAAACTAGAGAAAACTTGAAAAGCCCATATCTGTGACAAGGAAGGAGATAGAGAGCTCAAATTTCAGATGCAGCATCCAGGCAGAAATGCCATCAATGTGTGTAAATTTGGGGCAAATTGGGGAATATTGAAAATTTTGGAAAAAAGTTGACCCCCAGGTCATCGATTTTTGAAACTGGAGAAAACTTGAAAAGCCCATATCTGTGACAAGGAAGGAGATAGAGAGCTACAATTTCAGACGCAGCATCCAGGCAGAAATGCCATCAATGTGTGTAAATTTGGGGCAAATTGGGGAATATTGAAAATTTTGGAAAAAGTTGGCCCCCGGGTCATCGATTTTTGAAACTGGAGAAAACTTGAAAAGCCCATATCTGTGACAAGGAAGGAGATAGAGAGCTACAATTTCAGACGCAGCATCCAGGCAGAAATGCCATCAATGTGTGTAAATTTGGGGCAAATTGGGGAATATTGAAAATTTTCTAAAAATGTTGACCCGGGTCATCGATTTTTGAAACTGGAGAAAACTTGAAAAGCCCATATCTGTGACAAGGAAGGAGATAGAGAGCTACAATTTCAGACGCAGCATCCAGGCAGAAATGCCATCAATGTGTGTAAATTTGGGGCAAATTGGGGAATGTTGAAAATTTAGGAAAAAAGTTGACCCCCGGGTCATCGATTTTTGAAACTGGAGAAAACTTTAAAAGCCCATATCTGTGACAAGGAAGGAGATAGAGAGCTACAATTTCAGACGCAGCATCCAGGCAGAAATGCCATCAATGTGTGTAAATTTAGGGCAATTTGGGGAATATTGAACATTTTCTAAAAATATTGAAATGTGGGTCAACGCTTTTTGAAACTGGAGAAAACTTTAAAAGCCCATATCTGTGACAAGGAAGGAGATAGAGAGCTACAATTTCAGACGCAGCATCCAGGTAGAAATGCCATCAATGTGTGTAAATTTGGGGCAAATTGGGGAATATTGAAAATTTTCTAAAAATGTTGACCCCCGGGTCATCGATTCTTGAAACTAGAGAAAACTTGAAAAGCCCATATCTGTGACAAGGAAGGAGATAGAGAGCTCAAATTTCAGACGCAGCATCCAGGCAGAAATGCCATCAATGTGTGTAAATTTGGGGCAAATTGGGGAATATTGAAAATTTTGGAAAAAAGTTGACCCCCGGGTCATCGATTTTTGAAACTGGAGAAAACTTGAAAAGCCCATATCTGTGACAAGGAAGGAGATAGAGAGCTACAATTTCAGACGCAGCATCCAGGCAGAAATGCCATCAATGTGTGTAAATTTGGGGCAAATTGGGGAATATTGAAAATTTTGGAAAAAGTTGGCCCCCGGGTCATCGATTTTTGAAACTGGAGAAAACTTTAAAAGCCCATATCTGTGACAAGGAAGGAGATAGAGAGCTACAATTTCAGACGCAGCATCCAGGCAGAAATGCCATCAATGTGTGTAAATTTGGGGCAAATTGGGGAATATTGAACATTTTGGAAAAAAGTTGACCCCCGGGTCATCGATTTTTGAAACTGGAGAAAACTTGAAAAGCCCATATCTGTGACAAGGAAGGAGATAGAGAGCTACAATTTCAGACGCAGCATCCAGGCAGAAATGCCATCAATGTGTGTAAATTTGGGGCAAATTGGGAAATATTGAAAATTTTCTAAAAATGTTGACCCGGGTCATCGATTTTTGAAACTGGAGAAAACTTGAAAAGCCCATATCTGTGATATATCAGGGAGGCAGTGGCTCAGTGGGTAGTGCTTCCGCTTGGGAACCGGAGGGTTGCCGAGGGTTGCCGGTTCGAGCCCCTGCCGAGGTGCCCCTGAGTTGGGGAATATTGAAAATTGAAAATTGAAAATTTGAAAATTGAAAATTTTCTAAAAATGTTGACCCGGGACATCAATTTTTGAAACTGGAGAAAATTTTAAAAGCCCATATCTGTGACAAGGAAGGAGATAGAGAGCTACAATTTCAGACGCAGCATCCAGGCAGAAATGCCATCAATGTGTGTAAATTTGGGGCAAATTGGGGAATATTGAAAATTTTGGAAAAAAGTTGACCCCCGGGTCATCGATTTTTGAAACTGGAGAAAACTTTAAAAGCCCATATCTGTGACAAGGAAGGAGATAGATAGCTACGATTTCAGACGCAGCATCCAGGCAGAAATGCCATCAATGTGTGTAAATTTGGGGCAAATTGGGGAATATTGAAAATTTTCTAAAAATGTTGACCCGGGTCATCGATTTTTGAAACTGGAGAAAACTTGAAAAGCCCATATCTGTGACAAGGAAGGAGATAGAGAGCTACAATTTCAGACGCAGCATCCAGGCAGAAATGCCATCAATGTGTGTAAATTTGGGGCAAATTGGGGAATATTGAAAATTTAAGAAAAAAGTTGACCCCCGGGTCATCGATTTTTGAAACTGGAGAAAACTTGAAAAGCCCATATCTGTGACAAGGAAGGAGATAGAGAGCTACAATTTCAGACGCAGCATCCAGGCAGAAATGCCATCAATGTGTGTAAATTTTGGGCAAATTGGGGAATATTGAAAATTTTGGAAAAAAGTTGACCCCCGGGTCATCGATTTTTGAAACTGGAGAAAACTTTAAAAGCCCATATCTGTGACAAGGAAGGAGATAGAGAGCTACAATTTCAGACGCAGCATCCAGGCAGAAATGCCATCAATGTGTGTAAATTTGGGGCAAATTGGGGAATATTGAAAATTTTCTAAAAATGTTGACCCGGGTCATCGATTTTTGAAACTGGAGAAAACTTGAAAAGCCCATATCTGTGACAAGGAAGGAGATAGAGAGCTACAATTTCAGACGCAGCATCCAGGCAGAAATGCCATCAATGTGTGTAAATTGGGCAAATTGGGCAAATTGGGGAATATTGAAAATTTTGGAAAAAAGTTGACCCCCGGGTCATCGATTTTTGAAACTGGAGAAAACTTGAAAAGCCCATATCTGTGACAAGGAAGGAGATAGAGAGCTACAATTTCAGACGCAGCATCCAGGCAGAAATGCCATCAATGTGTGTAAATTTGGGGCAAATTGGGGAATATTGAAAATTTAAGAAAAAAGTTGACCCCCGGGTCATCGATTTTTGAAACTGGAGAAAACTTGAAAAGCCCATATCTGTGACAAGGAAGGAGATAGAGAGCTACAATTTCAGACGCAGCATCCAGGCAGAAATGCCATCAATGTGTGTAAATTTTGGGCAAATTGGGGAATATTGAAAATTTTGGAAAAAAGTTGACCCCCGGGTCATCGATTTTTGAAACTGGAGAAAACTTTAAAAGCCCATATCTGTGACAAGGAAGGAGATAGAGAGCTACAATTTCAGACGCAGCATCCAGGCAGAAATGCCATCAATGTGTGTAAATTTGGGGCAAATTGGGGAATATTGAAAATTTTCTAAAAATGTTGACCCGGGTCATCGATTTTTGAAACTGGAGAAAACTTGAAAAGCCCATATCTGTGACAAGGAAGGAGATAGAGAGCTACAATTTCAGACGCAGCATCCAGGCAGAAATGCCATCAATGTGTGTAAATTGGGCAAATTGGGCAAATTGGGGAATATTGAAAATTTTGGAAAAAAGTTGACCCCCGGGTCATCGATTTTTGAAACTGGAGAAAACTTGAAAAGCCCATATCTGTGACAAGGAAGGAGATAGAGAGCTACAATTTCAGACGCAGCATCCAGGCAGAAATGCCATCAATGTGTGTAAATTTGGGGCAAATTGGGGAATATTGAAAATTTAAGAAAAAAGTTGACCCCCGGGTCATCGATTTTTGAAACTGGAGAAAACTTGAAAAGCCCATATCTGTGACAAGGAAGGAGATAGAGAGCTACAATTTCAGACGCAGCATCCAGGCAGAAATGCCATCAATGTGTGTAAATTTGGGGCAAATTGGGGAATATTGAAAATTTTCTAAAAATGTTGACCTGGGTCATCGATTTTTGAAACTGGAGAAAACTTGAAAAGCCCATATCTGTGACAAGGAAGGAGATAGAGAGCTACAATTTCAGACGCAGCATCCAGGCAGAAATGCCATCAATGTGTGTAAATTTGGGGCAAATTGGGGAATATTGAAAATTTAAGAAAAAAGTTGACCGCCGGGTCATCGATTTTTGAAACTGGAGAAAACTTGAAAAGCCCATATCTGTGACAAGGAAGGAGATAGAGAGCTACAATTTCAGACGCAGCATCCAGGCAGAAATGCCATCAATGTGTGTAAATTGGGCAAATTGGGCAAATTGGGGAATATTGAAAATTTTGGAAAAAAGTTGACCCCCGGGTCATCGATTTTTGAAACTGGCGAAAACTTGAAAAGCCCATATCTGTGACAAGGAAGGAGATAGAGAGCTCAAATTTCAGACGCAGCATCCAGGCAGAAATGCCATCAATGTGTGTAAATTTGGGGCAAATTGGGGAATATTGAAAATTTAAGAAAAAAGTTGACCGCCGGGTCATCGATTTTTGAAACTGGAGAAAACTTGAAAAGCCCATATCTGTGACAAGGAAGGAGATAGAGAGCTACAATTTCAGACGCAGCATCCAGGCAGAAATGCCATCAATGTGTGTAAATTGGGCAAATTGGGCAAATTGGGGAATATTGAAAATTTTGGAAAAAAGTTGACCCCCGGGTCATCGATTTTTGAAACTGGCGAAAACTTGAAAAGCCCATATCTGTGACAAGGAAGGAGATAGAGAGCTCAAATTTCAGACGCAGCATCCAGGCAGAAATGCCATCAATGTGTGTAAATTTGGGGCAAATTGGGGAATATTGAAAATTTTGGAAAAAAGTTGACCCCCGGGTCATCGATTTTTCAAACTGGAGAAAACTTGAAAAGCCCATATCTGTGACAAGGAAGGAGTTAGAAAGCTACAATTTCAGACGCAGCATCCAGGCAGAAATGCCATCAATGTGTGTAAATTTGGGGCAAATTGGGGAATATTGAAAATTTTGGAAAAAAGTTGACCCCCGGGTCATCGATTTTTGAAACTGGCGAAAACTTGAAAAGCCCATATCTGTGACAAGGAAGGAGATAGAGAGCTCAAATTTCAGACGCAGCATCCAGGCAGAAATGCCATCAATGTGTGTAAATTTGGGGCAAATTGGGGAATATTGAAAATTTTGGAAAAAAGTTGACCCCCGGGTCATCGATTTTTGAAACTGGAGAAAACTTTAAAAGCCCATATCTGTGACAAGGAAGGAGATAGAGAGCTACAATTTCAGACGCAGCATCCAGGCAGAAATGCCATCAATGTGTGTAAATTTGGGGCAAATTGGGGAATATTGGAATTTTTGGATAAAAGTTGACCCCCGGGTCATCGATTTTTGAAACTGGACAAAACTTGAAAAGCCCATATCTGTGACAAGGAAGGAGATAGAGAGCTACAATTTCAGACGCAGCATCCAGGCAGAAATGCCATCAATGTGTGTAAATTTGGGGCAAATTGGGGAATATTGAAAATTTTCTAAAAATGTTGACCCGGGTCATCAATTTTTGAAACTGGAGAGAACTTGAAAAGCCCATATCAGTGACAAGGAAGGAGATAGAGAGCTACAATTTCAGACGCAGCATCCAGGCAGAAATGCCATCAATGTGTGTAAATTTGGGGCAAATTGGGGAATATTGAAAATTTTCAAAAAATGTTGACCCGGGTCATCGATTTTTGAAACTGGAGAAAACTTGAAAAGCCCATATCTGTGACAAGGAAGGAGATAGAGAGCTACAATTTCAGACGCAGCATCCAGGCAGAAATGCCATCAATGTGTGTAAATTTGGGGCAAATTGGGGAATATTGGAATTTTTGGATAAAAGTTGACCCCCGGGTCATCGATTTTTGAAACTGGACAAAACTTGAAAAGCCCATATCTGTGACAAGGAAGGAGATAGAGAGCTACAATTTCAGACGCAGCATCCAGGCAGAAATGCCATCAATGTGTGTAAATTTGGGGCAAATTGGGGAATATTGAAAATTTTCTATAAATGTTGACCCGGGTCATCGATTTTTGAAACTGGAGAAAACTTGAAAAGCCCATATCTGTGACAAGGAAGGAGATAGAGAGCTACAATTTCAGACGCAGCATCCAGGCAGAAATGCCATCAATGTGTGTAAATTTGGGGCAAATTGGGGAATATTGAAAATTTTGGAAAAATGTTGACCCCCGGGTCATCGATTTTTGAAACTGGAGAAAACTTGAAAAGCCCATATCTGTGACAAGGAAGGAGATAGAGAGCTAAAATTTCAGACGCAGCATCCAGGCAGAAATGCCATCAATGTGTGTAAATTTGGGGCAAATTGGGGAATATTGAAAATTTTCTAAAAATGTTGACCCGGGTCATCAATTTTTGAAACTGGAGAGAACTTGAAAAGCCCATATCAGTGACAAGGAAGGAGATAGAGAGCTACAATTTCAGACGCAGCATCCAGGCAGAAATGCCATCAATGTGTGTAAATTTGGGGCAAATTGGGGAATATTGAAAATTTTCAAAAAATGTTGACCCGGGTCATCGATTTTTGAAACTGGAGAAAACTTGAAAAGCCCATATCTGTGACAAGGAAGGAGATAGAGAGCTACAATTTCAGACGCAGCATCCAGGCAGAAATGCCATCAATGTGTGTAAATTTGGGGCAAATTGGGGAATATTGAAAATTTAAGAAAAAAGTTGACCCGGGTCATCGATTTTTGAAACTGGAGAAAACTTGAAAAGCCCATATCTGTGACAAGGAAGGAGATAGAGAGCTACAATTTCAGACGCAGCATCCAGGCAGAAATGCCATCAATGTGTGTAAATTGGGCAAATTGGGCAAATTGGGGAATATTGAAAATTTTGGAAAAAAGTTGACCCCCGGGTCATCGATTTTTGAAACTGGCGAAAACTTGAAAAGCCCATATCTGTGACAAGGAAGGAGATAGAGAGCTCAAATTTCAGACGCAGCATCCAGGCAGAAATGCCATCAATGTGTGTAAATTTGGGGCAAATTGGGGAATATTGAAAATTTTGGAAAAAAGTTGACCCCCGGGTCATTGATTTTTCAAACTGGAGAAAACTTGAAAAGCCCATATCTGTGACAAGGAAGGAGTTAGAGAGCTACAATTTCAGACGCAGCATCCAGGCAGAAATGCCATCAATGTGTGTAAATTTGGGGCAAATTGGGGAATATTGAAAATTTTGGAAAAAAGTTGACCCCCGGGTCATCGATTTTTGAAACTGGAGAAAACTTGAAAAGCCCATATCTGTGACAAGGAAGGAGTTAGAGAGCTACAATTTCAGACGCAGCATCCAGGCAGAAATGCCATCAATGTGTGTAAATTTGGGGCAAATTGGGGAATATTGGAATTTTTGGATAAAAGTTGACCCCCGGGTCATCGATTTTTGAAACTGGACAAAACTTGAAAAGCCCATATCTGTGACAAGGAAGGAGATAGAGAGCTACAATTTCAGACGCAGCATCCAGGCAGAAATGCCATCAATGTGTGTAAATTTGGGGCAAATTGGGGAATATTGAAAATTTTCTAAAAATGTTGACCCGGGTCATCAATTTTTGAAACTGGCGAAACTTGAAAAGCCCATATCAGTGACAAGGAAGGAGATAGAGAGCTACAATTTCAGACGCAGCATCCAGGCAGAAATGCCATCAATGTGTGTAAATTTGGGGCAAATTGGGGAATATTGAAAATTTTCAAAAAATGTTGACCCGGGTCATCGATTTTTGAAACTGGAGAAAACTTGAAAAGCCCATATCTGTGACAAGGAAGGAGATAGAGAGCTACAATTTCAGACGCAGCATCCAGGCAGAAATGCCATCAATGTGTGTAAATTTGGGGCAAATTGGGGAATATTGGAATTTTTGGATAAAAGTTGACCCCCGGGTCATCGATTTTTGAAACTGGACAAAACTTGAAAAGCCCATATCTGTGACAAGGAAGGAGATAGAGAGCTACAATTTCAGACGCAGCATCCAGGCAGAAATGCCATCAATGTGTGTAAATTTGGGGCAAATTGGGGAATATTGAAAATTTTCTATAAATGTTGACCCGGGTCATCGATTTTTGAAACTGGAGAAAACTTGAAAAGCCCATATCTGTGACAAGGAAGGAGATAGAGAGCTACAATTTCAGACGCAGCATCCAGGCAGAAATGCCATCAATGTGTGTAAATTTGGGGCAAATTGGGGAATATTGAAAATTTTGGAAAAATGTTGACCCCCGGGTCATCGATTTTTGAAACTGGAGAAAACTTGAAAAGCCCATATCTGTGACAAGGAAGGAGATAGAGAGCTAAAATTTCAGACGCAGCATCCAGGCAGAAATGCCATCAATGTGTGTAAATTTGGGGCAAATTGGGGAATATTGAAAATTTTCTAAAAATGTTGACCCGGGTCATCAATTTTTGAAACTGGAGAGAACTTGAAAAGCCCATATCAGTGACAAGGAAGGAGATAGAGAGCTACAATTTCAGACGCAGCATCCAGGCAGAAATGCCATCAATGTGTGTAAATTTGGGGCAAATTGGGGAATATTGAAAATTTTCAAAAAATGTTGACCCGGGTCATCGATTTTTGAAACTGGAGAAAACTTGAAAAGCCCATATCTGTGACAAGGAAGGAGATAGAGAGCTACAATTTCAGACGCAGCATCCAGGCAGAAATGCCATCAATGTGTGTAAATTTGGGGCAAATTGGGGAATGTTGAAAATTTTGGAAAAAAGTTGACCCCCGGGTCATCGATTTTTGAAACTGGAGAAAACTTGAAAAGCCCATATCTGTGACAAGGAAGGAGATAGAGAGCTACAATTTCAGACGCAGCATCCAGGCAGAAATGCCATCAATGTGTGTAAATTTGGGGCAAATTGGGGAATATTGAAAATTTGGGAAAAAAGTTGACCCCCGGGTCTTCGATTTTTGAAACTGGAGAAAACTTGAAAAGCCCATATCTGTGACAAGGAAGGAGATAGAGAGCTACAATTTCAGACGCAGCATCCAGGCAGAAATGCCATCAATGTGTGTAAATTTGGGGCAAATTGGGGAATATTGAAAATTTTCTAAAAATGTTGACCCGGGTCATCGATTTTTGAAACTGGAGAAAACTTGAAAAGCCCATATCTGTGACAAGGAAGGAGATAGAGAGCTACAATTTCAGACGCAGCATCCAGGCAGAAATGCCATCAATGTGTGTAAATTGGGCAAATTGGGCAAATTGGGGAATATTGAAAATTTGGGAAAAAAGTTGACCCCCGGGTCATCGATTTTTGAAACTGGAGAAAACTTGAAAAGCCCATATCTGTGACAAGGAAGGAGATAGAGAGCTACAATTTCAGACGCAGCATCCAGGCAGAAATGCCATCAATGTGTGTAAATTTGGGGCAAATTGGGGAATATTGAAAATTTTGGAAAAATGTTGACCCCCGGGTCATCGATTTTTGAAACTGGAGAAAACTTGAAAAGCCCATATCTGTGACAAGGAAGGAGATAGAGAGCTAAAATTTCAGACGCAGCATCCAGGCAGAAATGCCATCAATGTGTGTAAATTTGGGGCAAATTGGGGAATATTGAAAATTTTCTAAAAATGTTGACCCGGGTCATCAATTTTTGAAACTGGAGAGAACTTGAAAAGCCCATATCAGTGACAAGGAAGGAGATAGAGAGCTACAATTTCAGACGCAGCATCCAGGCAGAAATGCCATCAATGTGTGTAAATTTGGGGCAAATTGGGGAATATTGAAAATTTTCAAAAAATGTTGACCCGGGTCATCGATTTTTGAAACTGGAGAAAACTTGAAAAGCCCATATCTGTGACAAGGAAGGAGATAGAGAGCTACAATTTCAGACGCAGCATCCAGGCAGAAATGCCATCAATGTGTGTAAATTTGGGGCAAATTGGGGAATGTTGAAAATTTGGGAAAAAAGTTGACCCCCGGGTCATCGATTTTTGAAACTGGAGAAAACTTGAAAAGCCCATATCTGTGACAAGGAAGGAGATAGAGAGCTACAATTTCAGACGCAGCATCCAGGCAGAAATGCCATCAATGTGTGTAAATTGGGCAAATTGGGCAAATTGGGGAATATTGAAAATTTGGGAAAAAAGTTGACCCCCGGGTCATCGATTTTTGAAACTGGAGAAAACTTGAAAAGCCCATATCTGTGACAAGGAAGGAGATAGAGAGCTACAATTTCAGACGCAGCATCCAGGCAGAAATGCCATCAATGTGTGTAAATTGGGCAAATTGGGCAAATTGGGGAATATTGAAAATTTTGGAAAAAAGTTGACCCCCGGGTCATCGATTTTTGAAACTGGAGAAAACTTGAAAAGCCCATATCTGTGACAAGGAAGGAGATAGAGAGCTACAATTTCAGACGCAGCATCCAGGCAGAAATGCCATCAATGTGTGTAAATTTGGGGCAAATTGGGGAATATTGAAAATTTAAGAAAAAAGTTGACCCCCGGGTCATCGATTTTTGAAACTGGAGAAAACTTGAAAAGCCCATATCTGTGACAAGGAAGGAGATAGAGAGCTACAATTTCAGACGCAGCATCCAGGCAGAAATGCCATCAATGTGTGTAAATTTGGGGCAAATTGGGGAATATTGAAAATTTAAGAAAAAAGTTGACCCGGGTCATCGATTTTTGAAACTGGAGAAAACTTGAAAAGCCCATATCTGTGACAAGGAAGGAGATAGAGAGCTACAATTTCAGACGCAGCATCCAGGCAGAAATGCCATCAATGTGTGTAAATTGGGCAAATTGGGCAAATTGGGGAATATTGAAAATTTTGGAAAAAAGTTGACCCCCGGGTCATCGATTTTTGAAACTGGCGAAAACTTGAAAAGCCCATATCTGTGACAAGGAAGGAGATAGAGAGCTCAAATTTCAGACGCAGCATCCAGGCAGAAATGCCATCAATGTGTGTAAATTTGGGGCAAATTGGGGAATATTGAAAATTTTGGAAAAAAGTTGACCCCCGGGTCATCGATTTTTCAAACTGGAGAAAACTTGAAAAGCCCATATCTGTGACAAGGAAGGAGTTAGAGAGCTACAATTTCAGACGCAGCATCCAGGCAGAAATGCCATCAATGTGTGTAAATTTGGGGCAAATTGGGGAATGTTGAAAATTTTGGAAAAAAGTTGACCCCCGGGTCATCGATTTTTGAAACTGGAGAAAACTTGAAAAGCCCATATCTGTGACAAGGAAGGAGATAGAGAGCTACAATTTCAGACGCAGCATCCAGGCAGAAATGCCATCAATGTGTGTAAATTGGGCAAATTGGGCAAATTGGGGAATATTGAAAATTTGGGAAAAAAGTTGACCCCCGGGTCATCGATTTTTGAAACTGGAGAAAACTTGAAAAGCCCATATCTGTGACAAGGAAGGAGATAGAGAGCTACAATTTCAGACGCAGCATCCAGGCAGAAATGCCATCAATGTGTGTAAATTGGGCAAATTGGGCAAATTGGGGAATATTGAAAATTTTGGAAAAAAGTTGACCCCCGGGTCATCGATTTTTGAAACTGGAGAAAACTTGAAAAGCCCATATCTGTGACAAGGAAGGAGATAGAGAGCTACAATTTCAGACGCAGCATCCAGGCAGAAATGCCATCAATGTGTGTAAATTTGGGGCAAATTGGGGAATATTGAAAATTTAAGAAAAAAGTTGACCCCCGGGTCATCGATTTTTGAAACTGGAGAAAACTTGAAAAGCCCATATCTGTGACAAGGAAGGAGATAGAGAGCTACAATTTCAGACGCAGCATCCAGGCAGAAATGCCATCAATGTGTGTAAATTTGGGGCAAATTGGGGAATATTGAAAATTTAAGAAAAAAGTTGACCCGGGCCATCGATTTTTGAAACTGGAGAAAACTTGAAAAGCCCATATCTGTGACAAGGAAGGAGATAGAGAGCTACAATTTCAGACGCAGCATCCAGGCAGAAATGCCATCAATGTGTGTAAATTGGGCAAATTGGGCAAATTGGGGAATATTGAAAATTTTGGAAAAAAGTTGACCCCCGGGTCATCGATTTTTGAAACTGGCGAAAACTTGAAAAGCCCATATCTGTGACAAGGAAGGAGATAGAGAGCTCAAATTTCAGACGCAGCATCCAGGCAGAAATGCCATCAATGTGTGTAAATTTGGGGCAAATTGGGGAATATTGAAAATTTTGGAAAAAAGTTGACCCCCGGGTCATCGATTTTTCAAACTGGAGAAAACTTGAAAAGCCCATATCTGTGACAAGGAAGGAGTTAGAGAGCTACAATTTCAGACGCAGCATCCAGGCAGAAATGCCATCAATGTGTGTAAATTTGGGGCAAATTGGGGAATATTGAAAATTTTGGAAAAAAGTTGACCCCCGGGTCATCGATTTTTGAAACTGGAGAAAACTTGAAAAGCCCATATCTGTGACAAGGAAGGAGTTAGAGAGCTACAATTTCAGACGCAGCATCCAGGCAGAAATGCCATCAATGTGTGTAAATTTGGGGCAAATTGGGGAATATTGGAATTTTTGGATAAAAGTTGACCCCCGGGTCATCGATTTTTGAAACTGGACAAAACTTGAAAAGCCCATATCTGTGACAAGGAAGGAGATAGAGAGCTACAATTTCAGACGCAGCATCCAGGCAGAAATGCCATCAATGTGTGTAAATTTGGGGCAAATTGGGGAATATTGAAAATTTTCTAAAAATGTTGACCCGGGTCATCAATTTTTGAAACTGGAGAGAACTTGAAAAGCCCATATCAGTGACAAGGAAGGAGATAGAGAGCTACAATTTCAGACGCAGCATCCAGGCAGAAATGCCATCAATGTGTGTAAATTTGGGGCAAATTGGGGAATATTGAAAATTTTGGAAAAAAGTTGACCCCCGGGTCATCGATTTTTGAAACTGGAGAAAACTTTAAAAGCCCATATCTGTGACAAGGAAGGAGATAGAGAGCTACAATTTCAGACGCAGCATCCAGGCAGAAATGCCATCAATGTGTGTAAATTTGGGGCAAATTGGGGAATATTGGAATTTTTGGATAAAAGTTGACCCCCGGGTCATCGATTTTTGAAACTGGACAAAACTTGAAAAGCCCATATCTGTGACAAGGAAGGAGATAGAGAGCTACAATTTCAGACGCAGCATCCAGGCAGAAATGCCATCAATGTGTGTAAATTTGGGGCAAATTGGGGAATATTGAAAATTTTCTAAAAATGTTGACCCGGGTCATCAATTTTTGAAACTGGAGAGAACTTGAAAAGCCCATATCAGTGACAAGGAAGGAGATAGAGAGCTACAATTTCAGACGCAGCATCCAGGCAGAAATGCCATCAATGTGTGTAAATTTGGGGCAAATTGGGGAATATTGAAAATTTTCAAAAAATGTTGACCCGGGTCATCGATTTTTGAAACTGGAGAAAACTTGAAAAGCCCATATCTGTGACAAGGAAGGAGATAGAGAGCTACAATTTCAGACGCAGCATCCAGGCAGAAATGCCATCAATGTGTGTAAATTTGGGGCAAATTGGGGAATATTGGAATTTTTGGATAAAAGTTGACCCCCGGGTCATCGATTTTTGAAACTGGACAAAACTTGAAAAGCCCATATCTGTGACAAGGAAGGAGATAGAGAGCTACAATTTCAGACGCAGCATCCAGGCAGAAATGCCATCAATGTGTGTAAATTTGGGGCAAATTGGGGAATATTGAAAATTTTCTATAAATGTTGACCCGGGTCATCGATTTTTGAAACTGGAGAAAACTTGAAAAGCCCATATCTGTGACAAGGAAGGAGATAGAGAGCTACAATTTCAGACGCAGCATCCAGGCAGAAATGCCATCAATGTGTGTAAATTTGGGGCAAATTGGGGAATATTGAAAATTTTGGAAAAATGTTGACCCCCGGGTCATCGATTTTTGAAACTGGAGAAAACTTGAAAAGCCCATATCTGTGACAAGGAAGGAGATAGAGAGCTAAAATTTCAGACGCAGCATCCAGGCAGAAATGCCATCAATGTGTGTAAATTTGGGGCAAATTGGGGAATATTGAAAATTTTCTAAAAATGTTGACCCGGGTCATCAATTTTTGAAACTGGAGAGAACTTGAAAAGCCCATATCAGTGACAAGGAAGGAGATAGAGAGCTACAATTTCAGACGCAGCATCCAGGCAGAAATGCCATCAATGTGTGTAAATTTGGGGCAAATTGGGGAATATTGAAAATTTTCAAAAAATGTTGACCCGGGTCATCGATTTTTGAAACTGGAGAAAACTTGAAAAGCCCATATCTGTGACAAGGAAGGAGATAGAGAGCTACAATTTCAGACGCAGCATCCAGGCAGAAATGCCATCAATGTGTGTAAATTTGGGGCAAATTGGGGAATGTTGAAAATTTTGGAAAAAAGTTGACCCCCGGGTCATCGATTTTTGAAACTGGAGAAAACTTGAAAAGCCCATATCTGTGACAAGGAAGGAGATAGAGAGCTACAATTTCAGACGCAGCATCCAGGCAGAAATGCCATCAATGTGTGTAAATTTGGGGCAAATTGGGGAATATTGAAAATTTGGGAAAAAAGTTGACCCCCGGGTCTTCGATTTTTGAAACTGGAGAAAACTTGAAAAGCCCATATCTGTGACAAGGAAGGAGATAGAGAGCTACAATTTCAGACGCAGCATCCAGGCAGAAATGCCATCAATGTGTGTAAATTTGGGGCAAATTGGGGAATATTGAAAATTTTCTAAAAATGTTGACCCGGGTCATCGATTTTTGAAACTGGAGAAAACTTGAAAAGCCCATATCTGTGACAAGGAAGGAGATAGAGAGCTACAATTTCAGACGCAGCATCCAGGCAGAAATGCCATCAATGTGTGTAAATTGGGCAAATTGGGCAAATTGGGGAATATTGAAAATTTTGGAAAAAAGTTGACCCCCGGGTCATCGATTTTTGAAACTGGAGAAAACTTGAAAAGCCCATATCTGTGACAAGGAAGGAGATAGAGAGCTACAATTTCAGACGCAGCATCCAGGCAGAAATGCCATCAATGTGTGTAAATTTGGGGCAAATTGGGGAATATTGAAAATTTAAGAAAGAAGTTGACCCCCGGGTCATCGATTTTTGAAACTGGAGAAAACTTGAAAAGCCCATATCTGTGACAAGGAAGGAGATAGAGAGCTACAATTTCAGACGCAGCATCCAGGCAGAAATGCCATCAATGTGTGTAAATTTGGGGCAAATTGGGGAATATTGAAAATTTAAGAAAAAAGTTGACCGCCGGGTCATCGATTTTTGAAACTGGAGAAAACTTGAAAAGCCCATATCTGTGACAAGGAAGGAGATAGAGAGCTACAATTTCAGACGCAGCATCCAGGCAGAAATGCCATCAATGTGTGTAAATTGGGCAAATTGGGCAAATTGGGGAATATTGAAAATTTTGGAAAAAAGTTGACCCCCGGGTCATCGATTTTTGAAACTGGCGAAAACTTGAAAAGCCCATATCTGTGACAAGGAAGGAGATAGAGAGCTCAAATTTCAGACGCAGCATCCAGGCAGAAATGCCATCAATGTGTGTAAATTTGGGGCAAATTGGTGAATATTGAAAATTTTGGAAAAAAGTTGACCCCCGGGTCATCGATTTTTCAAACTGGAGAAAACTTGAAAAGCCCATATCTGTGACAAGGAAGGAGTTAGAGAGCTACAATTTCAGACGCAGCATCCAGGCAGAAATGCCATCAATGTGTGTAAATTTGGGGCAAATTGGGGAATATTGAAAATTTTGGAAAAAAGTTGACCCCCGGGTCATCGATTTTTGAAACTGGAGAAAACTTTAAAAGCCCATATCTGTGACAAGGAAGGAGATAGAGAGCTACAATTTCAGACGCAGCATCCAGGCAGAAATGCCATCAATGTGTGTAAATTTGGGGCAAATTGGGGAATATTGGAATTTTTGGATAAAAGTTGACCCCCGGGTCATCGATTTTTGAAACTGGACAAAACTTGAAAAGCCCATATCTGTGACAAGGAAGGAGATAGAGAGCTACAATTTCAGACGCAGCATCCAGGCAGAAATGCCATCAATGTGTGTAAATTTGGGGCAAATTGGGGAATATTGAAAATTTTCTAAAAATGTTGACCCGGGTCATCAATTTTTGAAACTGGAGAGAACTTGAAAAGCCCATATCAGTGACAAGGAAGGAGATAGAGAGCTACAATTTCAGACGCAGCATCCAGGCAGAAATGCCATCAATGTGTGTAAATTTGGGGCAAATTGGGGAATATTGAAAATTTTCAAAAAATGTTGACCCGGGTCATCGATTTTTGGAACTGGAGAAAACTTGAAAAGCCCATATCTGTGACAAGGAAGGAGATAGAGAGCTACAATTTCAGACGCAGCATCCAGGCAGAAATGCCATCAATGTGTGTAAATTTGGGGCAAATTGGGGAATATTGGAATTTTTGGATAAAAGTTGACCCCCGGGTCATCGATTTTTGAAACTGGACAAAACTTGAAAAGCCCATATCTGTGACAAGGAAGGAGATAGAGAGCTACAATTTCAGACGCAGCATCCAGGCAGAAATGCCATCAATGTGTGTAAATTTGGGGCAAATTGGGGAATATTGAAAATTTTCTATAAATGTTGACCCGGGTCATCGATTTTTGAAACTGGAGAAAACTTGAAAAGCCCATATCTGTGACAAGGAAGGAGATAGAGAGCTACAATTTCAGACGCAGCATCCAGGCAGAAATGCCATCAATGTGTGTAAATTTGGGGCAAATTGGGGAATATTGAAAATTTTCTAAAAATGTTGACCCGGGTCATCGATTTTTGAAACTGGAGAAAACTTGAAAAGCCCATATCTGTGACAAGGAAGGAGATAGAGAGCTACAATTTCAGACGCAGCATCCAAGCAGAAATGCCATCAATGTGTGTAAATTTGGGGCAAATTGGGGAATATTGAAAATTTTCTAAAAATGTTGACCCGGGTCATCGATTTTTGAAACTGGAGAAAACTTGAAAAGCCCATATCTGTGACAAGGAAGGAGATAGAGAGCTACAATTTCAGACGCAGCATCCAGGCAGAAATGCCATCAATGTGTGTAAATTTGGGGCAAATTGGGGAATATTGAAAATTTAAGAAAAAAGTTGACCCCCGGGTCATCGATTTTTGAAACTGGAGAAAACATGAAAAGCCCATATCTGTGACAAGGAAGGAGATACAGAGCTAAAATTTCAGACGCAGCATCCAGGCAGAAATGCCATCAATGTGTGTAAATTTGGGGCAAATTGGGGAATATTGAAAATTTTCAAAAAATGTTGACCCGGGTCATCGATTTTTGAAACTGGAGAAAACTTGAAAAGCCCATATCTGTGACAAGGAAGGAGATAGAGAGCTACAATTTCAGACGCAGCATCCAGGCAGAAATGCCATCAATGTGTGTAAATTTGGGGCAAATTGGGGAATATTGGAATTTTTGGATAAAAGTTGACCCCCGGGTCATCGATTTTTGAAACTGGACAAAACTTGAAAAGCCCATATCTGTGACAAGGAAGGAGATAGAGAGCTAAAATTTCAGACGCAGCATCCAGGCAGAAATGCCATCAATGTGTGTAAATTTGGGGCAAATTGGGGAATATTGAAAATTTTCTAAAAATGTTGACCCGGGTCATCGATTTTTGAAACTGGAGAAAACTTGAAAAGCCCATATCTGTGACAAGGAAGGAGATAGAGAGCTACAATTTCAGACGCAGCATCCAGGCAGAAATGCCATCAATGTGTGTAAATTTGGGGCAAATTGGGGAATATTGAAAATTTTCTAAAAATGTTGACCCGGGTCATCGATTTTTGAAACTGGAGAAAACTTGAAAAGCCCATATCTGTGACAAGGAAGGGGATAGAGAGCTACAATTTCAGACGCAGCATCCAGGCAGAAATGCCATCAATGTGTGTAAATTTGGGGCAAATTGGGGAATATTGAAAATTTTCTAAAAATGTTGACCCGGGTCATCGATTTTTGAAACTGGAGAAAACTTGAAAAGCCCATATCTGTGACAAGGAAGGGGATAGAGAGCTACAATTTCAGACGCAGCATCCAGGCAGAAATGCCATCAATGTGTGTAAATTGGGCAAATTGGGCAAATTGGGGAATATTGAAAATTTTGGAAAAAAGTTGACCCCCGGGTCATCGATTTTTGAAACTGGAGAAAACTTGAAAAGCCCATATCTGTGACAATGAAGGAGATAGAGAGCTCAAATTTCAGACGCAGCATCCAGGCAGAAATGCCATCAATGTGTGTAAATTGTGGGCAAATTGGGGAATATTGAAAATTTTCTAAAAATGTTGACCCGGGTCATCGATTTTTGAAACTGGAGAAAACTTGAAAAGCCCATATCTGTGACAAGGAAGGAGATAGAGAGCTACAATTTCAGACGCAGCATCCAAGCAGAAATGCCATCAATGTGTGTAAATTTGGGGCAAATTGGGGAATATTGAAAATTTTGGAAAAAAGTTGACCCCCGGGTCATCGATTTTTGAAACTGGCGAAAACTTGAAAAGCCCATATCTGTGACAAGGAAGGAGATAGAGAGCTCAAATTTCAGACGCAGCATCCAGGCAGAAATGCCATCAATGTATGTAAATTTGGGGCAAATTGGGGAATATTGAAAATTTTGGAAAAAAGTTGACCCCAGAGTCATCGATTTTTGAAACTGGAGAAAACTTTAAAAGCCCATATCTGTGACAAGGAAGGAGATAGAGAGCTACGATTTCAGACGCAGCATCCAGGCAGAAATGCCATCAATGTGTGTAAATTTGGGGCAAATTGGGGAATATTGAAAATTTTGGAAAAAAGTTGACCCCCGGGTCATCGATTTTTGAAACTGGAGAAAACTTTAAAAGCCCATATCTGTGACAAGGAAGGAGATAGAGAGCTAAAATTTCAGACGCAGCATCCAGGCAGAAATGCCATCAATGTGTGTAAATTTGGGGCAAATTGGGGAATATTGAAAATTTTCTAAAAATGTTGACCCGGGTCATCAATTTTTGAAACTGGAGAGAACTTGAAAAGCCCATATCAGTGACAAGGAAGGAGATAGAGAGCTACAATTTCAGACGCAGCATCCAGGCAGAAATGCCATCAATGTGTGTAAATTTGGGGCAAATTGGGGAATATTGAAAATTTTCAAAAAATGTTGACCCGGGTCATCGATTTTTGAAACTGGAGAAAACTTGAAAAGCCCATATCTGTGACAAGGAAGGAGATAGAGAGCTACAATTTCAGACGCAGCATCCAGGCAGAAATGCCATCAATGTGTGTAAATTTGGGGCAAATTGGGGAATGTTGAAAATTTTGGAAAAAAGTTGACCCCCGGGTCATCGATTTTTGAAACTGGAGAAAACTTGAAAAGCCCATATCTGTGACAAGGAAGGAGATAGAGAGCTACAATTTCAGACGCAGCATCCAGGCAGAAATGCCATCAATGTGTGTAAATTTGGGGCAAATTGGGGAATATTGAAAATTTGGGAAAAAAGTTGACCCCCGGGTCTTCGATTTTTGAAACTGGAGAAAACTTGAAAAGCCCATATCTGTGACAAGGAAGGAGATAGAGAGCTACAATTTCAGACGCAGCATCCAGGCAGAAATGCCATCAATGTGTGTAAATTTGGGGCAAATTGGGGAATATTGAAAATTTTCTAAAAATGTTGACCCGGGTCATCGATTTTTGAAACTGGAGAAAACTTGAAAAGCCCATATCTGTGACAAGGAAGGAGATAGAGAGCTACAATTTCAGACGCAGCATCCAGGCAGAAATGCCATCAATGTGTGTAAATTGGGCAAATTGGGCAAATTGGGGAATATTGAAAATTTGGGAAAAAAGTTGACCCCCGGGTCATCGATTTTTGAAACTGGAGAAAACTTGAAAAGCCCATATCTGTGACAAGGAAGGAGATAGAGAGCTACAATTTCAGACGCAGCATCCAGGCAGAAATGCCATCAATGTGTGTAAATTGGGCAAATTGGGCAAATTGGGGAATATTGAAAATTTTGGAAAAAAGTTGACCCCCGGGTCATCGATTTTTGAAACTGGAGAAAACTTGAAAAGCCCATATCTGTGACAAGGAAGGAGATAGAGAGCTACAATTTCAGACGCAGCATCCAGGCAGAAATGCCATCAATGTGTGTAAATTTGGGGCAAATTGGGGAATATTGAAAATTTAAGAAAGAAGTTGACCCCCGGGTCATCGATTTTTGAAACTGGAGAAAACTTGAAAAGCCCATATCTGTGACAAGGAAGGAGATAGAGAGCTACAATTTCAGACGCAGCATCCAGGCAGAAATGCCATCAATGTGTGTAAATTTGGGGCAAATTGGGGAATATTGAAAATTTTCTAAAAATGTTGACCCGGGTCATCGATTTTTGAAACTGGAGAAAACTTGAAAAGCCCATATCTGTGACAAGGAAGGGGATAGAGAGCTACAATTTCAGACGCAGCATCCAGGCAGAAATGCCATCAATGTGTGTAAATTTGGGGCAAATTGGGGAATATTGAAAATTTTCTAAAAATGTTGACCCGGGTCATCGATTTTTGAAACTGGAGAAAACTTGAAAAGCCCATATCTGTGACAAGGAAGGGGATAGAGAGCTACAATTTCAGACGCAGCATCCAGGCAGAAATGCCATCAATGTGTGTAAATTGGGCAAATTGGGCAAATTGGGGAATATTGAAAATTTTGGAAAAAAGTTGACCCCCGGGTCATCGATTTTTGAAACTGGAGAAAACTTGAAAAGCCCATATCTGTGACAATGAAGGAGATAGAGAGCTCAAATTTCAGACGCAGCATCCAGGCAGAAATGCCATCAATGTGTGTAAATTGTGGGCAAATTGGGGAATATTGAAAATTTTCTAAAAATGTTGACCCGGGTCATCGATTTTTGAAACTGGAGAAAACTTGAAAAGCCCATATCTGTGACAAGGAAGGAGATAGAGAGCTACAATTTCAGACGCAGCATCCAAGCAGAAATGCCATCAATGTGTGTAAATTTGGGGCAAATTGGGGAATATTGAAAATTTTGGAAAAAAGTTGACCCCCGGGTCATCGATTTTTGAAACTGGCGAAAACTTGAAAAGCCCATATCTGTGACAAGGAAGGAGATAGAGAGCTCAAATTTCAGACGCAGCATCCAGGCAGAAATGCCATCAATGTATGTAAATTTGGGGCAAATTGGGGAATATTGAAAATTTTGGAAAAAAGTTGACCCCAGAGTCATCGATTTTTGAAACTGGAGAAAACTTTAAAAGCCCATATCTGTGACAAGGAAGGAGATAGAGAGCTACGATTTCAGACGCAGCATCCAGGCAGAAATGCCATCAATGTGTGTAAATTTGGGGCAAATTGGGGAATATTGAAAATTTTGGAAAAAAGTTGACCCCCGGGTCATCGATTTTTGAAACTGGAGAAAACTTTAAAAGCCCATATCTGTGACAAGGAAGGAGATAGAGAGCTAAAATTTCAGACGCAGCATCCAGGCAGAAATGCCATCAATGTGTGTAAATTTGGGGCAAATTGGGGAATATTGAAAATTTTCTAAAAATGTTGACCCGGGTCATCAATTTTTGAAACTGGAGAGAACTTGAAAAGCCCATATCAGTGACAAGGAAGGAGATAGAGAGCTACAATTTCAGACGCAGCATCCAGGCAGAAATGCCATCAATGTGTGTAAATTTGGGGCAAATTGGGGAATATTGAAAATTTTCAAAAAATGTTGACCCGGGTCATCGATTTTTGAAACTGGAGAAAACTTGAAAAGCCCATATCTGTGACAAGGAAGGAGATAGAGAGCTACAATTTCAGACGCAGCATCCAGGCAGAAATGCCATCAATGTGTGTAAATTTGGGGCAAATTGGGGAATGTTGAAAATTTTGGAAAAAAGTTGACCGCCGGGTCATCGATTTTTGAAACTGGAGAAAACTTGAAAAGCCCATATCTGTGACAAGGAAGGAGATAGAGAGCTACAATTTCAGACGCAGCATCCAGGCAGAAATGCCATCAATGTGTGTAAATTTGGGGCAAATTGGGGAATATTGAAAATTTGGGAAAAAAGTTGACCCCCGGGTCTTCGATTTTTGAAACTGGAGAAAACTTGAAAAGCCCATATCTGTGACAAGGAAGGAGATAGAGAGCTACAATTTCAGACGCAGCATCCAGGCAGAAATGCCATCAATGTGTGTAAATTTGGGGCAAATTGGGGAATATTGAAAATTTTCTAAAAATGTTGACCCGGGTCATCGATTTTTGAAACTGGAGAAAACTTGAAAAGCCCATATCTGTGACAAGGAAGGAGATAGAGAGCTACAATTTCAGACGCAGCATCCAGGCAGAAATGCCATCAATGTGTGTAAATTGGGCAAATTGGGCAAATTGGGGAATATTGAAAATTTGGGAAAAAAGTTGACCCCCGGGTCATCGATTTTTGAAACTGGAGAAAACTTGAAAAGCCCATATCTGTGACAAGGAAGGAGATAGAGAGCTACAATTTCAGACGCAGCATCCAGGCAGAAATGCCATCAATGTGTGTAAATTGGGCAAATTGGGCAAATTGGGGAATATTGAAAATTTTGGAAAAAAGTTGACCCCCGGGTCATCGATTTTTGAAACTGGAGAAAACTTGAAAAGCCCATATCTGTGACAAGGAAGGAGATAGAGAGCTACAATTTCAGACGCAGCATCCAGGCAGAAATGCCATCAATGTGTGTAAATTTGGGGCAAATTGGGGAATATTGAAAATTTAAGAAAGAAGTTGACCCCCGGGTCATCGATTTTTGAAACTGGAGAAAACTTGAAAAGCCCATATCTGTGACAAGGAAGGAGATAGAGAGCTACAATTTCAGACGCAGCATCCAGGCAGAAATGCCATCAATGTGTGTAAATTTGGGGCAAATTGGGGAATATTGAAAATTTAAGAAAAAAGTTGACCGCCGGGTCATCGATTTTTGAAACTGGAGAAAACTTGAAAAGCCCATATCTGTGACAAGGAAGGAGATAGAGAGCTACAATTTCAGACGCAGCATCCAGGCAGAAATGCCATCAATGTGTGTAAATTGGGCAAATTGGGCAAATTGGGGAATATTGAAAATTTTGGAAAAAAGTTGACCCCCGGGTCATCGATTTTTGAAACTGGCGAAAACTTGAAAAGCCCATATCTGTGACAAGGAAGGAGATAGAGAGCTCAAATTTCAGACGCAGCATCCAGGCAGAAATGCCATCAATGTGTGTAAATTTGGGGCAAATTGGTGAATATTGAAAATTTTGGAAAAAAGTTGACCCCCGGGTCATCGATTTTTCAAACTGGAGAAAACTTGAAAAGCCCATATCTGTGACAAGGAAGGAGTTAGAGAGCTACAATTTCAGACGCAGCATCCAGGCAGAAATGCCATCAATGTGTGTAAATTTGGGGCAAATTGGGGAATATTGAAAATTTTGGAAAAAAGTTGACCCCCGGGTCATCGATTTTTGAAACTGGAGAAAACTTTAAAAGCCCATATCTGTGACAAGGAAGGAGATAGAGAGCTACAATTTCAGACGCAGCATCCAGGCAGAAATGCCATCAATGTGTGTAAATTTGGGGCAAATTGGGGAATATTGGAATTTTTGGATAAAAGTTGACCCCCGGGTCATCGATTTTTGAAACTGGACAAAACTTGAAAAGCCCATATCTGTGACAAGGAAGGAGATAGAGAGCTACAATTTCAGACGCAGCATCCAGGCAGAAATGCCATCAATGTGTGTAAATTTGGGGCAAATTGGGGAATATTGAAAATTTTCTAAAAATGTTGACCCGGGTCATCAATTTTTGAAACTGGAGAGAACTTGAAAAGCCCATATCAGTGACAAGGAAGGAGATAGAGAGCTACAATTTCAGACGCAGCATCCAGGCAGAAATGCCATCAATGTGTGTAAATTTGGGGCAAATTGGGGAATATTGAAAATTTTCAAAAAATGTTGACCCGGGTCATCGATTTTTGGAACTGGAGAAAACTTGAAAAGCCCATATCTGTGACAAGGAAGGAGATAGAGAGCTACAATTTCAGACGCAGCATCCAGGCAGAAATGCCATCAATGTGTGTAAATTTGGGGCAAATTGGGGAATATTGGAATTTTTGGATAAAAGTTGACCCCCGGGTCATCGATTTTTGAAACTGGACAAAACTTGAAAAGCCCATATCTGTGACAAGGAAGGAGATAGAGAGCTACAATTTCAGACGCAGCATCCAGGCAGAAATGCCATCAATGTGTGTAAATTTGGGGCAAATTGGGGAATATTGAAAATTTTCTATAAATGTTGACCCGGGTCATCGATTTTTGAAACTGGAGAAAACTTGAAAAGCCCATATCTGTGACAAGGAAGGAGATAGAGAGCTACAATTTCAGACGCAGCATCCAGGCAGAAATGCCATCAATGTGTGTAAATTTGGGGCAAATTGGGGAATATTGAAAATTTTCTAAAAATGTTGACCCGGGTCATCGATTTTTGAAACTGGAGAAAACTTGAAAAGCCCATATCTGTGACAAGGAAGGAGATAGAGAGCTACAATTTCAGACGCAGCATCCAAGCAGAAATGCCATCAATGTGTGTAAATTTGGGGCAAATTGGGGAATATTGAAAATTTTCTAAAAATGTTGACCCGGGTCATCGATTTTTGAAACTGGAGAAAACTTGAAAAGCCCATATCTGTGACAAGGAAGGAGATAGAGAGCTACAATTTCAGACGCAGCATCCAGGCAGAAATGCCATCAATGTGTGTAAATTTGGGGCAAATTGGGGAATATTGAAAATTTAAGAAAAAAGTTGACCCCCGGGTCATCGATTTTTGAAAATGGAGAAAACATGAAAAGCCCATATCTGTGACAAGGAAGGAGATACAGAGCTAAAATTTCAGACGCAGCATCCAGGCAGAAATGCCATCAATGTGTGTAAATTTGGGGCAAATTGGGGAATATTGAAAATTTTCAAAAAATGTTGACCCGGGTCATCGATTTTTGAAACTGGAGAAAACTTGAAAAGCCCATATCTGTGACAAGGAAGGAGATAGAGAGCTACAATTTCAGACGCAGCATCCAGGCAGAAATGCCATCAATGTGTGTAAATTTGGGGCAAATTGGGGAATATTGGAATTTTTGGATAAAAGTTGACCCCCGGGTCATCGATTTTTGAAACTGGACAAAACTTGAAAAGCCCATATCTGTGACAAGGAAGGAGATAGAGAGCTAAAATTTCAGACGCAGCATCCAGGCAGAAATGCCATCAATGTGTGTAAATTTGGGGCAAATTGGGGAATATTGAAAATTTTCTAAAAATGTTGACCCGGGTCATCGATTTTTGAAACTGGAGAAAACTTGAAAAGCCCATATCTGTGACAAGGAAGGAGATAGAGAGCTACAATTTCAGACGCAGCATCCAGGCAGAAATGCCATCAATGTGTGTAAATTTGGGGCAAATTGGGGAATATTGAAAATTTAAGAAAGAAGTTGACCCCCGGGTCATCGATTTTTGAAACTGGAGAAAACTTGAAAAGCCCATATCTGTGACAAGGAAGGAGATAGAGAGCTACAATTTC
This sequence comes from Genypterus blacodes, assembly GCF_046128005.1. NCBI lineage: Eukaryota > Metazoa > Chordata > Actinopteri > Ophidiiformes > Ophidiidae > Genypterus > Genypterus blacodes. Next base: position 2,726,799 of record NW_027466943.1, on the reverse strand, counting down.
AGACGCAGCATCCAGGCAGAAATGCCATCAATGTGTGTAAATTTGGGGCAAATTGGGGAATATTGAAAATTTAAGAAAAAAGTTGACCGCCGGGTCATCGATTTTTGAAACTGGAGAAAACTTGAAAAGCCCATATCTGTGACAAGGAAGGAGATAGAGAGCTACAATTTCAGACGCAGCATCCAGGCAGAAATGCCATCAATGTGTGTAAATTGGGCAAATTGGGCAAATTGGGGAATATTGAAAATTTTGGAAAAAAGTTGACCCCCGGGTCATCGATTTTTGAAACTGGCGAAAACTTGAAAAGCCCATATCTGTGACAAGGAAGGAGATAGAGAGCTCAAATTTCAGACGCAGCATCCAGGCAGAAATGCCATCAATGTGTGTAAATTTGGGGCAAATTGGTGAATATTGAAAATTTTGGAAAAAAGTTGACCCCCGGGTCATCGATTTTTCAAACTGGAGAAAACTTGAAAAGCCCATATCTGTGACAAGGAAGGAGTTAGAGAGCTACAATTTCAGACGCAGCATCCAGGCAGAAATGCCATCAATGTGTGTAAATTTGGGGCAAATTGGGGAATATTGAAAATTTTGGAAAAAAGTTGACCCCCGGGTCATCGATTTTTGAAACTGGAGAAAACTTTAAAAGCCCATATCTGTGACAAGGAAGGAGATAGAGAGCTACAATTTCAGACGCAGCATCCAGGCAGAAATGCCATCAATGTGTAAATTTGGGGCAAATTGGGGAATATTGGAATTTTTGGATAAAAGTTGACCCCCGGGTCATCGATTTTTGAAACTGGACAAAACTTGAAAAGCCCATATCTGTGACAAGGAAGGAGATAGAGAGCTACAATTTCAGACGCAGCATCCAGGCAGAAATGCCATCAATGTGTGTAAATTTGGGGCAAATTGGGGAATATTGAAAATTTTCTAAAAATGTTGACCCGGGTCATCAATTTTTGAAACTGGAGAGAACTTGAAAAGCCCATATCAGTGACAAGGAAGGAGATAGAGAGCTACAATTTCAGACGCAGCATCCAGGCAGAAATGCCATCAATGTGTGTAAATTTGGGGCAAATTGGGGAATATTGAAAATTTTCAAAAAATGTTGACCCGGGTCATCGATTTTTGGAACTGGAGAAAACTTGAAAAGCCCATATCTGTGACAAGGAAGGAGATAGAGAGCTACAATTTCAGACGCAGCATCCAGGCAGAAATGCCATCAATGTGTGTAAATTTGGGGCAAATTGGGGAATATTGGAATTTTTGGATAAAAGTTGACCCCCGGGTCATCGATTTTTGAAACTGGACAAAACTTGAAAAGCCCATATCTGTGACAAGGAAGGAGATAGAGAGCTACAATTTCAGACGCAGCATCCAGGCAGAAATGCCATCAATGTGTGTAAATTTGGGGCAAATTGGGGAATATTGAAAATTTTCTATAAATGTTGACCCGGGTCATCGATTTTTGAAACTGGAGAAAACTTGAAAAGCCCATATCTGTGACAAGGAAGGAGATAGAGAGCTACAATTTCAGACGCAGCATCCAGGCAGAAATGCCATCAATGTGTGTAAATTTGGGGCAAATTGGGGAATATTGAAAATTTTCTAAAAATGTTGACCCGGGTCATCGATTTTTGAAACTGGAGAAAACTTGAAAAGCCCATATCTGTGACAAGGAAGGAGATAGAGAGCTACAATTTCAGACGCAGCATCCAAGCAGAAATGCCATCAATGTGTGTAAATTTGGGGCAAATTGGGGAATATTGAAAATTTTCTAAAAATGTTGACCCGGGTCATCGATTTTTGAAACTGGAGAAAACTTGAAAAGCCCATATCTGTGACAAGGAAGGAGATAGAGAGCTACAATTTCAGACGCAGCATCCAGGCAGAAATGCCATCAATGTGTGTAAATTTGGGGCAAATTGGGGAATATTGAAAATTTAAGAAAAAAGTTGACCCCCGGGTCATCGATTTTTGAAACTGGAGAAAACATGAAAAGCCCATATCTGTGACAAGGAAGGAGATACAGAGCTAAAATTTCAGACGCAGCATCCAGGCAGAAATGCCATCAATGTGTGTAAATTTGGGGCAAATTGGGGAATATTGAAAATTTTCAAAAAATGTTGACCCGGGTCATCGATTTTTGAAACTGGAGAAAACTTGAAAAGCCCATATCTGTGACAAGGAAGGAGATAGAGAGCTACAATTTCAGACGCAGCATCCAGGCAGAAATGCCATCAATGTGTGTAAATTTGGGGCAAATTGGGGAATATTGGAATTTTTGGATAAAAGTTGACCCCCGGGTCATCGATTTTTGAAACTGGACAAAACTTGAAAAGCCCATATCTGTGACAAGGAAGGAGATAGAGAGCTAAAATTTCAGACGCAGCATCCAGGCAGAAATGCCATCAATGTGTGTAAATTTGGGGCAAATTGGGGAATATTGAAAATTTTCTAAAAATGTTGACCCGGGTCATCGATTTTTGAAACTGGAGAAAACTTGAAAAGCCCATATCTGTGACAAGGAAGGAGATAGAGAGCTACAATTTCAGACGCAGCATCCAGGCAGAAATGCCATCAATGTGTGTAAATTTGGGGCAAATTGGGGAATATTGAAAATTTTCTAAAAATGTTGACCCGGGTCATCGATTTTTGAAACTGGAGAAAACTTGAAAAGCCCATATCTGTGACAAGGAAGGGGATAGAGAGCTACAATTTCAGACGCAGCATCCAGGCAGAAATGCCATCAATGTGTGTAAATTTGGGGCAAATTGGGGAATATTGAAAATTTTCAAAAAATGTTGACCCGGGTCATCGATTTTTGAAACTGGAGAAAACTTGAAAAGCCCATATCTGTGACAAGGAAGGGGATAGAGAGCTACAATTTCAGACGCAGCATCCAGGCAGAAATGCCATCAATGTGTGTAAATTTGGGGCAAATTGGGGAATATTGAAAATTTTCTAAAAATGTTGACCCGGGTCATCGATTTTTGAAACTGGAGAAAACTTGAAAAGCCCATATCTGTGACAAGGAAGGGGATAGAGAGCTACAATTTCAGACGCAGCATCCAGGCAGAAATGCCATCAATGTGTGTAAATTGGGCAAATTGGGCAAATTGGGGAATATTGAAAATTTTGGAAAAAAGTTGACCCCCGGGTCATCGATTTTTGAAACTGGAGAAAACTTGAAAAGCCCATATCTGTGACAATGAAGGAGATAGAGAGCTCAAATTTCAGACGCAGCATCCAGGCAGAAATGCCATCAATGTGTGTAAATTGTGGGCAAATTGGGGAATATTGAAAATTTTCTAAAAATGTTGACCCGGGTCATCGATTTTTGAAACTGGAGAAAACTTGAAAAGCCCATATCTGTGACAAGGAAGGAGATAGAGAGCTACAATTTCAGACGCAGCATCCAAGCAGAAATGCCATCAATGTGTGTAAATTTGGGGCAAATTGGGGAATATTGAAAATTTTGGAAAAAAGTTGACCCCCGGGTCATCGATTTTTGAAACTGGCGAAAACTTGAAAAGCCCATATCTGTGACAAGGAAGGAGATAGAGAGCTCAAATTTCAGACGCAGCATCCAGGCAGAAATGCCATCAATGTATGTAAATTTGGGGCAAATTGGGGAATATTGAAAATTTTGGAAAAAAGTTGACCCCAGAGTCATCGATTTTTGAAACTGGAGAAAACTTTAAAAGCCCATATCTGTGACAAGGAAGGAGATAGAGAGCTACGATTTCAGACGCAGCATCCAGGCAGAAATGCCATCAATGTGTGTAAATTTGGGGCAAATTGGGGAATATTGAAAATTTTGGAAAAAAGTTGACCCCCGGGTCATCGATTTTTGAAACTGGAGAAAACTTTAAAAGCCCATATCTGTGACAAGGAAGGAGATAGAGAGCTACAATTTCAGACGCAGCATCCAGGCAGAAATGCCATCAATGTGTGTAAATTTGGGGCAAATTGGGGAATATTGAAAATTTTGGAAAAAAGTTGACCCCCGGGTCATCGATTTTTGAAACTGGAGAAAACTTTAAAAGCCCATATCTGTGACAAGGAAGGAGATAGAGAGCTACAATTTCAGACGCAGCATCCAGGCAGAAATGCCATCAATGTGTGTAAATTTGGGGCAAATTGGGGAATATTGGAATTTTTGGATAAAAGTTGACCCCCGGGTCATCGATTTTTGAAACTGGACAAAACTTGAAAAGCCCATATCTGTGACAAGGAAGGAGATAGAGAGCTACAATTTCAGACGCAGCATCCAGGCAGAAATGCCATCAATGTGTGTAAATTTGGGGCAAATTGGGGAATATTGAAAATTTTCTAAAAATGTTGACCCGGGTCATCGATTTTTGAAACTGGAGAAAACTTGAAAAGCCCATATCTGTGACAAGGAAGGAGATAGAGAGCTACAATTTCAGACGCAGCATCCAAGCAGAAATGCCATCAATGTGTGTAAATTTGGGGCAAATTGGGGAATATTGAAAATTTTGGAAAAAAGTTGACCCCCGGGTCATCGATTTTTGAAACTGGCGAAAACTTGAAAAGCCCATATCTGTGACAAGGAAGGAGATAGAGAGCTCAAATTTCAGACGCAGCATCCAGGCAGAAATGCCATCAATGTATGTAAATTTGGGGCAAATTGGGGAATATTGAAAATTTTGGAAAAAAGTTGACCCCAGAGTCATCGATTTTTGAAACTGGAGAAAACTTTAAAAGCCCATATCTGTGACAAGGAAGGAGATAGAGAGCTACGATTTCAGACGCAGCATCCAGGCAGAAATGCCATCAATGTGTGTAAATTTGGGGCAAATTGGGGAATATTGAAAATTTTGGAAAAAAGTTGACCCCCGGGTCATCGATTTTTGAAACTGGAGAAAACTTTAAAAGCCCATATCTGTGACAAGGAAGGAGATAGAGAGCTACAATTTCAGACGCAGCATCCAGGCAGAAATGCCATCAATGTGTGTAAATTTGGGGCAAATTGGGGAATATTGGAATTTTTGGATAAAAGTTGACCCCCGGGTCATCGATTTTTGAAACTGGACAAAATTGAAAAGCCCATATCTGTGACAAGGAAGGAGATAGAGAGCTACAATTTCAGACGCAGCATCCAGGCAGAAATGCCATCAATGTGTGTAAATTTGGGGCAAATTGGGGAATATTGAAAATTTTCTAAAAATGTTGACCCGGGTCATCGATTTTTGAAACTGGAGAAAACTTTAAAAGCCCATATCTGTGACAAGGAAGGAGATAGAGCTACAATTTCAGACGCAGCATCCAGGCAGAAATGCCATCAATGTGTGTAAATTTGGGGCAAATTGGGGAATATTGAAAATTTTGGAAAAATGTTGACCCCCGGGTCATCGATTTTTGAAACTGGAGAAAACTTGAAAAGCCCATATCTGTGACAAGGAAGGAGATAGAGAGCTAAAATTTCAGACGCAGCATCCAGGCAGAAATGCCATCAATGTGTGTAAATTTGGGGCAAATTGGGGAATATTGAAAATTTTCTAAAAATGTTGACCCGGGTCATCGATTTTTGAAACTGGAGAAAACTTGAAAAGCCCATATCTGTGACAAGGAAGGAGATAGAGAGCTACAATTTCAGACGCAGCATCCAGGCAGAAATGCCATCAATGTGTGTAAATTTGGGGCAAATTGGGGAATATTGAAAATTTAAGAAAAAAGTTGACCCCCGGGTCATCGATTTTTGAAACTGGAGAAAACTTGAAAAGCCCATATCTGTGACAAGGAAGGAGATACAGAGCTAAAATTTCAGACGCAGCATCCAGGCAGAAATGCCATCAATGTGTGTAAATTTGGGACAAATTGGGGAATATTGAAAATTTTCTAAAAATGTTGACCCGGGTCATCAATTTTTGAAACTGGAGAAAACTTGAAAAGCCCATATCTGTGACAAGGAAGGAGATAGAGAGCTAAAATTTCAGACGCAGCATCCAGACAGAGATGCCATCAATTTGTGTAAATTTGGGGCAAATTGGGGAATATTGGAAATTTTCTAAAAATGTTGACCCGGGTCATCAATTTTTTGAAACTGGAGAGAACTTGAAAAGCCCATATCTGTGACAAGGAAGGAGATAGAGAGCTAAAATTTCAGACGCAGCATCCATACAGAGATGCCATCAATTTGTGTAAATTTGGGGCAAATTGGGGAATATTGAAAATTTTCTAAAAATGTTGACCCGGGTCATCAATTTTTGAAACTGGAGAGAACTTGAAAAGCCCATATCAGTGACAAGGAAGGAGATAGAGAGCTACAATTTCAGACGCAGCATCCAGGCAGAAATGCCATCAATGTGTGTAAATTTGGGGCAAATTGGGGAATATTGAAAATTTTCAAAAAATGTTGACCCGGGTCATCGATTTTTGAAACTGGCGAAAACTTTAAAAGCCCATATCTGTGACAAGGAAGGAGATAGAGAGCTAAAATTTCAGACGCAGCATCCAGACAGAAATGCCATCAATTTGTGTAAATTTGGGGTAAAAATTGGGGAATATTGAAAATTTCTAAAAATGTTGACCCGCGGGTCATCGATTCTTGTAACTAGAGAAAACTTGAAAAGCCCATGTCTGTGACAAGGAAGGAGATAGAGAGCTAAAATTTCAGACGCAGCATCCAGACAGAAATGCCATCAATTTGTGTAAATTTGGGGCAAATTGGGGAATATTGAAAATTTTCAAAAAATTTTGACCCGGGTCATCGATTTTTGAAACTGGAGAAAACTTTAAAAGCCCATATCTGTGACAAGGAAGGAGATAGAGAGCTACAATTTCAGACGCAGCATCCAGGCAGAAATGCCATCAATGTGTGTAAATTTGGGGCAAATTGGGGAATATTGAAAATTTTGGAAAAAAGTTGACCCCCGGGTCATCGATTTTTGAAACTGGAGAAAACTTTAAAAGCCCATATCTGTGACAAGGAAGGAGATAGAGAGCTACAATTTCAGACGCAGCATCCAGGCAGAAATGCCATCAATGTGTGTAAATTTGGGGCAAATTGGGGAATATTGGAATTTTTGGATAAAAGTTGACCCCCGGGTCATCGATTTTTGAAACTGGACAAAACTTGAAAAGCCCATATCTGTGACAAGGAAGGAGATAGAGAGCTACAATTTCAGACGCAGCATCCAGGCAGAAATGCCACCAATGTGTGTAAATTTGGGGCAAATTGGGGAATGTTGAAAATTTTGGAAAAAAGTTGACCCCCGGGTCATCGATTTTTGAAACTGGAGAAAACTTGAAAAGCCCATATCTGTGACAAGGAAGGAGATAGAGAGCTAAAATTTCAGACGCAGCATCCAGACAGAAATGCCATCAATTTGTGTAAATTTGGGACAAATTGGGGAATATTGAAAATTTGTTAAAAATGTTGACCTGGGTCAAAAATTTTTGAAACTGGAGAAAACTTGAAAAGCCCATATCTGTGACAAGGAAGGAGATAGAGAGCTACAATTTCAGACGCAGCATCCAGGCAGAAATGCCATCAATGTGTGTAAATTTGGGACAAATTGGGGAATATTGAAAATTTTCTAAAAATGTTGACCCGCGGGTCATCAATTCTTGTAACTAGAGAAAACTTGAAAAGCCCATATCTGTGACAAGGAAGGAGATAGAGAGCTACAATTTCAGACGCAGCATCCAGGCAGAAATGCCATCAATGTGTGTAAATTTGGGGCAAATTGGGGAATATTGGAATTTTTGGATAAAAGTTGACCCCCGGGTCATCGATTTTTGAAACTGGAGAAAACTTGAAAAGCCCATATCTGTGACAAGGAAGGAGATAGAGAGCTAAAATTTCAGACGCAGCATCCAGACAGAAATGCCATCAATTTGTGTAAATTTGGGACAAATTGGGGAATATTGAAAATTTGTTAAAAATGTTGACCTGGGTCAAAAATTTTTGAAACTGGAGAAAACTTGAAAAGCCCATATCTGTGACAAGGAAGGAGATAGAGAGCTACAATTTCAGACGCAGCATCCAGGCAGAAATGCCATCAATGTGTGTAAATTTGGGACAAATTGGGGAATATTGAAAATTTTCTAAAAATGTTGACCCGCGGGTCATCAATTCTTGTAACTAGAGAAAACTTGAAAAGCCCATATCTGTGACAAGGAAGGAGATAGAGAGCTACAATTTCAGACGCAGCATCCAGACAGAAATGCCATCAATTTGTGTAAATTTGGGACAAATTGGGGAATATTGAAAATTTGTTAAAAATGTTGACCTGGGTCAAAAATTTTTGAAACTGGAGAAAACTTGAAAAGCCCATATCTGTGACAAGGAAGGAGATAGAGAGCTACAATTTCAGACGCAGCATCCAGGCAGAAATGCCATCAATGTGTGTAAATTTGGGGCAAATTGGGGAATATTGAAAATTTTGGAAAAATGTTGACCCCCGGGTCATCGATTTTTGAAACTGGAGAAAACTTGAAAAGCCCATATCTGTGACAAGGAAGGAGATAGAGAGCTAAAATTTCAGACGCAGCATCCAGGCAGAAATGCCATCAATTTGTGTAAATTTGGGGCAAATTGGGGAATATTGAAAATTTTCTAAAAATGTTGACCCGGGTCATCGATTTTTGAAACTGGAGAAAACTTGAAAAGCCCATATCTGTGACAAGGAAGGAGATAGAGAGCTACAATTTCAGACGCAGCATCCAGGCAGAAATGCCATCAATGTGTGTAAATTTGGGGCAAATTGGGGAATATTGAAAATTTTCTAAAAATGTTGACCCGGGTCATCGATTTTTGAAACTGGAGAAAACTTGAAAAGCCCATATCTGTGACAAGGAAGGAGATAGAGAGCTACAATTTCAGACGCAGCATCCAGGCAGAAATGCCATCAATGTGTGTAAATTTGGGGCAAATTGGGGAATATTGGAATTTTTGGATAAAAGTTGACCCCCGGGTCATCGATTTTTGAAACTGGACAAAACTTGAAAAGCCCATATCTGTGACAAGGAAGGAGATAGAGAGCTACAATTTCAGACGCAGCATCCAGGCAGAAATGCCATCAATGTGTGTAAATTTGGGGCAAATTGGGGAATATTGAAAATTTTCTAAAAATGTTGACCCTGGTCATCGATTTTTGAAACTGGAGAAAACTTGAAAAGCCCATATCTGTGACAAGGAAGGAGATAGAGAGCTACAATTTCAGACGCAGCATCCAGGCAGAAATGCCATCAATGTGTGTAAATTTGGGGCAAATTGGGGAATATTGAAAATTTAAGAAAAAAGTTGACCCGGGTCATCGATTTTTGAAACTGGAGAAAACTTTAAAAGCCCATATCTGTGACAAGGAAGGAGATAGAGAGCTAAAATTTCAGACGCAGCATCCAGACAGAAATGCCATCAATGTGTGTAAATTTGGGGTAAAAATTGGGGAATATTGAAAATTTCTAAAAATGTTGACCCGCGGGTCATCGATTCTTGTAACTAGAGAAAACTTGAAAAGCCCATGTCTGTGACAAGGAAGGAGATAGAGAGCTAAAATTTCAGACGCAGCATCCAGACAGAAATGCCATCAATGTGTGTAAATTTGGGACAAATTGGGGAATATTGAAAATTTTCTAAAAATGTTGACCCGCGGGTCATCAATTCTTGTAACTAGAGAAAACTTGAAAAGCCCATATCTGTGACAAGGAAGGAGATAGAGAGCTACAATTTCAGACGCAGCATCCAGGCAGAAATGCCATCAATGTGTGTAAATTTGGGGCAAATTGGGGAATATTGGAATTTTTGGATAAAAGTTGACCCCCGGGTCATCGATTTTTGAAACTGGAGAAAACTTGAAAAGCCCATATCTGTGACAAGGAAGGAGATAGAGAGCTAAAATTTCAGACGCAGCATCCAGACAGAAATGCCATCAATTTGTGTAAATTTGGGACAAATTGGGGAATATTGAAAATTTGTTAAAAATGTTGACCTGGGTCAAAAATTTTTTAAACTGGAGAAAACTTGAAAAGCCCATATCTGTGACAAGGAAGGAGATAGAGAGCTACAATTTCAGACGCAGCATCCAGGCAGAAATGCCATCAATGTGTGTAAATTTGGGACAAATTGGGGAATATTGAAAATTTTCTAAAAATGTTGACCCGCGGGTCATCAATTCTTGTAACTAGAGAAAACTTGAAAAGCCCATATCTGTGACAAGGAAGGAGATAGAGAGCTACAATTTCAGACGCAGCATCCAGACAGAAATGCCATCAATTTGTGTAAATTTGGGACAAATTGGGGAATATTGAAAATTTGTTAAAAATGTTGACCTGGGTCAAAAATTTTTGAAACTGGAGAAAACTTGAAAAGCCCATATCTGTGACAAGGAAGGAGATAGAGAGCTACAATTTCAGACGCAGCATCCAGGCAGAAATGCCATCAATGTGTGTAAATTTGGGGCAAATTGGGGAATATTGAAAATTTTGGAAAAATGTTGACCCCCGGGTCATCGATTTTTGAAACTGGAGAAAACTTGAAAAGCCCATATCTGTGACAAGGAAGGAGATAGAGAGCTAAAATTTCAGACGCAGCATCCAGGCAGAAATGCCATCAATTTGTGTAAATTTGGGGCAAATTGGGGAATATTGAAAATTTTCTAAAAATGTTGACCCGGGTCATCGATTTTTGAAACTGGAGAAAACTTGAAAAGCCCATATCTGTGACAAGGAAGGAGATAGAGAGCTACAATTTCAGACGCAGCATCCAGGCAGAAATGCCATCAATGTGTGTAAATTTGGGGCAAATTGGGGAATATTGAAAATTTTCTAAAAATGTTGACCCGGGTCATCGATTTTTGAAACTGGAGAAAACTTGAAAAGCCCATATCTGTGACAAGGAAGGAGATAGAGAGCTACAATTTCAGACGCAGCATCCAGGCAGAAATGCCATCAATGTGTGTAAATTTGGGGCAAATTGGGGAATATTGGAATTTTTGGATAAAAGTTGACCCCCGGGTCATCGATTTTTGAAACTGGACAAAACTTGAAAAGCCCATATCTGTGACAAGGAAGGAGATAGAGAGCTACAATTTCAGACGCAGCATCCAGGCAGAAATGCCATCAATGTGTGTAAATTTGGGGCAAATTGGGGAATATTGAAAATTTTCTAAAAATGTTGACCCTGGTCATCGATTTTTGAAACTGGAGAAAACTTGAAAAGCCCATATCTGTGACAAGGAAGGAGATAGAGAGCTACAATTTCAGACGCAGCATCCAGGCAGAAATGCCATCAATGTGTGTAAATTTGGGGCAAATTGGGGAATATTGAAAATTTAAGAAAAAAGTTGACCCGGGTCATCGATTTTTGAAACTGGAGAAAACTTTAAAAGCCCATATCTGTGACAAGGAAGGAGATAGAGAGCTAAAATTTCAGACGCAGCATCCAGACAGAAATGCCATCAATGTGTGTAAATTTGGGGTAAAAATTGGGGAATATTGAAAATTTCTAAAAATGTTGACCCGCGGGTCATCGATTCTTGTAACTAGAGAAAACTTGAAAAGCCCATGTCTGTGACAAGGAAGGAGATAGAGAGCTAAAATTTCAGACGCAGCATCCAGACAGAAATGCCATCAATTTGTGTAAATTTGGGGCAAATTGGGGAATATTGAAAATTTTCAAAAAATTTTGACTCGGGTCATCGATTTTTGAAACTGGACAAAACTTTAAAAGCCCATATCTGTGACAAGGAAGGAGATAGAGAGCTACAATTTCAGACGCAGCATCCAGGCAGAAATGCCATCAATGTGTGTAAATTTGGGGCAAATTGGGGAATATTGAAAATTTTCTAAAAATGTTGACCCGGGTCATCGATTTTTGAAACTGGAGAAAACTTGAAAAGCCCATATCTGTGACAAGGAAGGAGATAGAGAGCTACAATTTCAGACGCAGCATCCAGGCAGAAATGCCATCAATGTGTGTAAATTTGGGGCAAATTGGGGAATATTGGAATTTTTGGATAAAAGTTGACCCCCGGGTCATCGATTTTTGAAACTGGACAAAACTTGAAAAGCCCATATCTGTGACAAGGAAGGAGATAGAGAGCTACAATTTCAGACGCAGCATCCAGGCAGAAATGCCATCAATGTGTGTAAATTTGGGGCAAATTGGGGAATATTGAAAATTTTCTAAAAATGTTGACCCTGGTCATCGATTTTTGAAACTGGAGAAAACTTGAAAAGCCCATATCTGTGACAAGGAAGGAGATAGAGAGCTACAATTTCAGACGCAGCATCCAGGCAGAAATGCCATCAATGTGTGTAAATTTGGGGCAAATTGGGGAATATTGAAAATTTAAGAAAAAAGTTGACCCCCGGGTCATCGATTTTTGAAACTGGAGAAAACTTGAAAAGCCCATATCTGTGACATGGAAGGAGATACAAAACTAAAATTTCAGACGCAGCATCCAGGCAGAAATGCCATCAATGTGTGTAAATTTGGGACAAATTGGGGAATATTGAAAATTTTCTAAAAATGTTGACCCGGGTCATCAATTTTTTGAAACTGGAGAGAACTTGAAAAGCCCATATCTGTGACAAGGAAGGAGATAGAGAGCTACAATTTCAGACGCAGCATCCAGGCAGAAATGCCATCAATGTGTGTAAATTTGGGGCAAATTGGGGAATATTGAAAATTTTGGAAAAAAGTTGACCCCCGGGTCATCGATTTTTGAAACTGGAGAAAACTTTAAAAGCCCATATCTGTGACAAGGAAGGAGATAGAGAGCTACAATTTCAGACGCAGCATCCAGGCAGAAATGCCATCAATGTGTGTAAATTTGGGGCAAATTGGGGAATATTGGAATTTTTGGATAAAAGTTGACCCCCGGGTCATCGAATTTTGAAACTGGACAAAACTTGAAAAGCCCATATCTGTGACAAGGAAGGAGATAGAGAGCTACAATTTCAGACGCAGCATCCAGGCAGAAATGCCATCAATGTGTGTAAATTTGGGGCAAATTGGGGAATATTGAAAATTTTCTAAAAATGTTGACCCGGGTCATCAATTTTTGAAACTGGAGAAAACTTGAAAAGCCCATATCTGTGACAAGGAAGGAGATAGAGAGCTAAAATTTCAGACGCAGCATCCAGACAGAGATGCCATCAATTTGTGTAAATTTGGGGCAAATTGGGGAATATTGGAAATTTTCTAAAAATGTTGACCCGGGTCATCAATTTTTTGAAACTGGAGAGAACTTGAAAAGCCCATATCTGTGACAAGGAAGGAGATAGAGAGCTAAAATTTCAGACGCAGCATCCAGACAGAGATGCCATCAATTTGTGTAAATTTGGGGCAAATTGGGGAATATTGAAAATTTTCTAAAAATGTTGACCCGGGTCATCAATTTTTGAAACTGGAGAGAACTTGAAAAGCCCATATCAGTGACAAGGAAGGAGATAGAGAGCTACAATTTCAGACGCAGCATCCAGGCAGAAATGCCATCAATGTGTGTAAATTTGGGGCAAATTGGGGAATATTGAAAATTTTCAAAAAATGTTGACCCGGGTCATCGATTTTTGAAACTGGAGAAAACTTTAAAAGCCCATATCTGTGACAAGGAAGGAGATAGAGAGCTAAAATTTCAGACGCAGCATCCAGACAGAAATGCCATCAATTTGTGTAAATTTGGGGTAAAAATTGGGGAATATTGAAAATTTCTAAAAATGTTGACCCGCGGGTCATCGATTCTTGTAACTAGAGAAAACTTGAAAAGCCCATGTCTGTGACAAGGAAGGAGATAGAGAGCTAAAATTTCAGACGCAGCATCCAGACAGAAATGCCATCAATTTGTGTAAATTTGGGGCAAATTGGGGAATATTGAAAATTTTCAAAAAATTTTGACTCGGGTCATCGATTTTTGAAACTGGAGAAAACTTTAAAAGCCCATATCTGTGACAAGGAAGGAGATAGAGAGCTACAATTTCAGACGCAGCATCCAGGCAGAAATGCCATCAATGTGTGTAAATTTGGGGCAAATTGGGGAATATTGAAAATTTTCTAAAAATGTTGACCCGGGTCATCGATTTTTGAAACTGGAGAAAACTTGAAAAGTCCATATCTGTGACAAGGAAGGAGATAGAGAGCTACAATTTCAGACGCAGCATCCAGGCAGAAATGCCATCAATGTGTGTAAATTTGGGGCAAATTGGGGAATATTGGAATTTTTGGATAAAAGTTGACCCCCGGGTCATCGATTTTTGAAACTGGACAAAACTTGAAAAGCCCATATCTGTGACAAGGAAGGAGATAGAGAGCTACAATTTCAGACGCAGCATCCAGGCAGAAATGCCATCAATGTGTGTAAATTTGGGGCAAATTGGGGAATATTGAAAATTTTCTAAAAATGTTGACCCTGGTCATCGATTTTTGAAACTGGAGAAAACTTGAAAAGCCCATATCTGTGACAAGGAAGGAGATAGAGAGCTACAATTTCAGACGCAGCATCCAGGCAGAAATGCCATCAATGTGTGTAAATTTGGGGCAAATTGGGGAATGTTGAAAATTTTGGATAAAAGTTGACCCCCGGGTCATCGATTTTTGAAACTGGACAAAACTTGAAAAGCCCCATATCTGTGACAAGGAAGGAGATAGAGAGCTACAATTTCAGACGCAGCATCCAGGCAGAAATGCCATCAATGTGTGTAAATTTGGGGCAAATTGGGGAATATTGAAAATTTTGGAAAAAAGTTGACCCCCGGGTCATCGATTTTTGAAACTGGAGAAAACTTTAAAAGCCCATATCTGTGACAAGGAAGGAGATAGAGAGCTACAATTTCAGACGCAGCATCCAGGCAGAAATGCCATCAATGTGTGTAAATTTGGGGCAAATTGGGGAATATTGGAATTTTTGGATAAAAGTTGACCCCCGGGTCATCGATTTTTGAAACTGGACAAAACTTGAAAAGCCCATATCTGTGACAAGGAAGGAGATAGAGAGCTACAATTTCAGACGCAGCATCCAGGCAGAAATGCCATCAATGTGTGTAAATTTGGGGCAAATTGGGGAATATTGAAAATTTTCTAAAAATGTTGACCCGGGTCATCGATTTTTGAAACTGGAGAAAACTTGAAAAGCCCATATCTGTGACAAGGAAGGAGATAGAGAGCTACAATTTCAGACGCAGCATCCAGGCAGAAATGCCATCAATGTGTGTAAATTTGGGGCAAATTGGGGAATATTGAAAATTTTGGAAAAATGTTGACCCCCGGGTCATCGATTTTTGAAACTGGAGAAAACTTGAAAAGCCCATATCTGTGACAAGGAAGGAGATAGAGAGCTAAAATTTCAGACGCAGCATCCAGGCAGAAATGCCATCAATGTGTGTAAATTTGGGGCAAATTGGGGAATATTGAAAATTTTCTAAAAATGTTGACCCGGGTCATCGATTTTTGAAACTGGAGAAAACTTGAAAAGCCCATATCTGTGACAAGGAAGGAGATAGAGAGCTACAATTTCAGACGCAGCATCCAGGCAGAAATGCCATCAATGTGTGTAAATTTGGGGCAAATTGGGGAATATTGAAAATTTTCTAAAAATGTTGACCCGGGTCATCGATTTTTGAAACTGGAGAAAACTTGAAAAGCCCATATCTGTGACAAGGAAGGAGATAGAGAGCTACAATTTCAGATGCAGCATCCAGGCAGAAATGCCATCAATGTGTGTAAATTTGGGGCAAATTGGGGAATATTGAAAATTTAAGAAAAAAGTTGACCCCCGGGTCATCGATTTTTGAAACTGGAGAAAACTTGAAAAGCCCATATCTGTGACAAGGAAGGAGATACAGAGCTAAAATTTCAGACGCAGCATCCAGGCAGAAATGCCATCAATGTGTGTAAATTTGGGACAAATTGGGGAATATTGAAAATTTTCTAAAAATGTTGACCCGGGTCATCAATTTTTGAAACTGGAGAAAACTTGAAAAGCCCATATCTGTGACAAGGAAGGAGATAGAGAGCTAAAATTTCAGACGCAGCATCCAGACAGAGATGCCATCAATTTGTGTAAATTTGGGGCAAATTGGGGAATATTGGAAATTTTCTAAAAATGTTGACCCGGGTCATCAATTTTTTGAAACTGGAGAGAACTTGAAAAGCCCATATCTGTGACAAGGAAGGAGATAGAGAGCTAAAATTTCAGACGCAGCATCCAGACAGAGATGCCATCAATTTGTGTAAATTTGGGGCAAATTGGGGAATATTGAAAATTTTCTAAAAATGTTGACCCGGGTCATCAATTTTTGAAACTGGAGAGAACTTGAAAAGCCCATATCAGTGACAAGGAAGGAGATAGAGAGCTACAATTTCAGACGCAGCATCCAGGCAGAAATGCCATCAATGTGTGTAAATTTGGGGCAAATTGGGGAATATTGAAAATTTTCAAAAAATGTTGACCCGGGTCATCGATTTTTGAAACTGGAGAAAACTTTAAAAGCCCATATCTGTGACAAGGAAGGAGATAGAGAGCTAAAATTTCAGACGCAGCATCCAGACAGAAATGCCATCAATTTGTGTAAATTTGGGGTAAAAATTGGGGAATATTGAAAATTTCTAAAAATGTTGACCCGCGGGTCATCGATTCTTGTAACTAGAGAAAACTTGAAAAGCCCATGTCTGTGACAAGGAAGGAGATAGAGAGCTAAAATTTCAGACGCAGCATCCAGGCAGAAATGCCATCAATGTGTGTAAATTTGGGGCAAATTGGGGAATATTGGAATTTTTGGATAAAAGTTGACCCCCGGGTCATCGATTTTTGAAACTGGACAAAACTTGAAAAGCCCATATCTGTGACAAGGAAGGAGATAGAGAGCTACAATTTCAGACGCAGCATCCAGGCAGAAATGCCATCAATGTGTGTAAATTTGGGGCAAATTGGGGAATATTGAAAATTTAAGAAAAAAGTTGACCCCCGGGTCATCGATTTTTGAAACTGGAGAAAACTTGAAAAGCCCATATCTGTGACAAGGAAGGAGATACAGAGCTAAAATTTCAGACGCAGCATCCAGGCAGAAATGCCATCAATGTGTGTAAATTTGGGACAAATTGGGGAATATTGAAAATTTTCTAAAAATGTTGACCCGCGGGTCATCAATTCTTGTAACTAGAGAAAACTTGAACAGCCCATGTCTGTGACAAGGAAGGAGATAGAGAGCTACAATTTCAGACGCAGCATCCAGGCAGAAATGCCATCAATGTGTGTAAATTTGGGGCAAATTGGGGAATATTGAAAATTTTCTAAAAATGTTGACCCGGGTCATCAATTTTTGAAACTGGAGAAAACTTGAAAAGCCCATATCTGTGACAAGGAAGGAGATAGAGAGCTAAAATTTCAGACGCAGCATCCAGGCAGAAATGCCATCAATGTGTGTAAATTTGGGGCAAATTGGGGAATATTGAAAATTTTCTAAAAATGTTGACCCGGGTCATCAATTTTTGAAACTGGAGAAAACTTGAAAAGCCCATATCTGTGACAAGGAAGGAGATAGAGAGCTACAATTTCAGACGCAGCATCCAGACAGAAATGCCATCAATTTGTGTAAATTTGGGACAAATTGGGGAATATTGAAAATTTGTTAAAAATGTTGACCTGGGTCATAAATTTTTGAAACTGGAGAAAACTTGAAAAGCCCATATCTGTGACAAGGAAGGAGATAGAGAGCTACAATTTCAGACGCAGCATCCAGGCAGAAATGCCATCAATGTGTGTAAATTTGGGGCAAATTGGGGAATATTGAAAATTTTCTAAAAATGTTGACCCGGGTCATCAATTTTTGAAACTGGAGAAAACTTGAAAAGCCCATATCTGTGACAAGGAAGGAGATACAGAGCTAAAATTTCAGACGCAGCATCCAGGCAGAAATGCCATCAATGTGTGTAAATTTGGGACAAATTGGGGAATATTGAAAATTTTCTAAAAATGTTGACCCGCGGGTCATCGATTCTTCAAACTAGAGAAAACTTGAAAAGCCCATATCAGTGACAAGGAAGGAGATAGAGAGCTACAATTTCAGACGCAGCATCCAGGCAGAAATGCCATCAATGTGTGTAAATTTGGGGCAAATTGGGGAATATTGAAAATTTTCTAAAAATGTTGACCCGCAGGTCATCGATTCTTGTAACTAGAGAAAACTTGAAAAGCCCATATCTGTGACAAGGAAGGAGATAGAGAGCTACAATTTCAGACGCAGCATCCAGGCAGAAATGCCATCAATGTGTGTAAATTTGGGGCAAATTGGGGAATATTGAAAAATTTCTAAAAATGTTGACCCGGGTCATCGATTTTTGAAACTGGAGAAAACTTGAAAAGCCCATATCTGTGACAAGGAAGGAGATAGAGAGCTAAATTTTCAGACGCAGCATCCAGGCAGAAATGCCATCAATGTGTGTAAATTTGGGGCAAATTGGGGAATATTGAAAATTTTCTAAAAATGTTGACCCTGGTCATCGATTTTTGAAACTGGAGAAAACTTGAAAAGCCCATATCTGTGACAAGGAAGGAGATAGAGAGCTACAATTTCAGACGCAGCATCCAGGCAGAAATGCCATCAATGTGTGTAAATTTGGGGCAAATTGGGGAATGTTGAAAATTTTGGAAAAAAGTTGACCCCCGGGTCATCGATTTTTGAAACTGGAGAAAACTTTAAAAGCCCATATCTGTGACAAGGAAGGAGATAGAGAGCTACAATTTCAGACGCAGCATCCAGGCAGAAATGCCATCAATGTGTGTAAATTTGGGGCAAATTGGGGAATATTGAAAATTTTCTAAAAATGTTGATCCGGGTCATAAATTTTTGAAACTGGAGAAAACTTGAAAAGCCCATATCTGTGACAAGGAAGGAGATAGAGAGCTACAATTTCAGACGCAGCATCCAGGCAGAAATGCCATCAATGTGTGTAAATTTGGGGCAAATTGGGGAATATTGAAAATTTTGGAAAAATGTTGACCGCCGGGTCATCGATTTTTGAAACTGGAGAAAACTTGAAAAGCCCATATCTGTGACAAGGAAGGAGATAGAGAGCTAAAATTTCAGACGCAGCATCCAGACAGAAATGCCATCAATTTGTGTAAATTTGGGGCAAATTGGGGAATATTGAAAATTTTCAAAAAATTTTGACACGGGTCATCGATTTTTGAAACTGGAGAAAACTTGAAAAGCCCATATCTGTGACAAGGAAGGAGATAGAGAGCTACAATTTCAGACGCAGCATCCAGGCAGAAATGCCATCAATGTGTGTAAATTTGGGGCAAATTGGGGAATATTGAAAATTTTCTAAAAATGTTGACCCGGGTCATCAATTTTTGAAACTGGAGAAAACTTGAAAAGCCCATATCTGTGACAAGGAAGGAGATACAGAGCTAAAATTTCAGACGCAGCATCCAGGCAGAAATGCCATCAATTTGTGTAAATTTGGGGCAAATTGGGGAATATTGAAAATTTTCAAAAAATTTTGACACGGGTCATCGATTTTTGAAACTGGAGAAAACTTTAAAAGCCCATATCTGTGACAAGGAAGGAGATAGAGAGCTACAATTTCAGACGCAGCATCCAGGCAGAAATGCCATCAATGTGTGTAAATTTGGGGCAAATTGGGGAATATTGAAAATTTTCTAAAATGTTGACCCGGGTCATCAATTTTTGAAACTAGAGAAAACTTGAAAAGCCCATATCTGTGACAAGGAAGGAGATAGAGAGCTAAAATTTCAGACGCAGCATCCAGACAGAAATGCCATCAATTTGTGTAAATTTGGGACAAATTGGGGAATATTGAAAATTTGTTAAAAATGTTGACCTGGGTCATAAATTTTTGAAACTGGAGAAAACTTGAAAAGCCCATATCTGTGACAAGGAAGGAGATAGAGAGCTAAAATTTCAGACGCAGCATCCAGACAGAAATGCCATCAATTTGTGTAAATTTGGGACAAATTGGGGAATATTGAAAATTTGTTAAAAATGTTGACCTGGGTCATAAATTTTTGAAACTGGAGAAAACTTGAAAAGCCCATATCTGTGACAAGGAAGGAGATAGAGAGCTACAATTTCAGACGCAGCATCCAGGCAGAAATGCCATCAATGTTTGTAAATTTGGGGCAAATTGGGGAATATTGAAAATTTTCTAAAAATGTTGACCCGCGGGTCATCGATTCTTGTAACTAGAGAAAACTTGAAAAGCCCATGTCTGTGACAAGGAAGGAGATAGAGAGCTACAATTTCAGACGCAGCATCCAGGCAGAAATGCCATCAATGTGTGTAAATTTGGGGCAAATTGGGGAATATTGAAAATTTTCTAAAATGTTGACCCGGGTCATCAATTTTTGAAACTAGAGAAAACTTGAAAAGCCCATATCTGTGACAAGGAAGGAGATAGAGAGCTAAAATTTCAGACGCAGCATCCAGACAGAAATGCCATCAATTTGTGTAAATTTGGGACAAATTGGGGAATATTGAAAATTTGTTAAAAATGTTGACCTGGGTCATAAATTTTTGAAACTGGAGAAAACTTGAAAAGCCCATATCTGTGACAAGGAAGGAGATAGAGAGCTACAATTTCAGACGCAGCATCCAGGCAGAAATGCCATCAATGTTTGTAAATTTGGGGCAAATTGGGGAATATTGAAAATTTTCTAAAAATGTTGACCCGCGGGTCATCGATTCTTGTAACTAGAGAAAACTTGAAAAGCCCATGTCTGTGACAAGGAAGGAGATAGAGAGCTACAATTTCAGACGCAGCATCCAGGCAGAAATGCCATCAATGTGTGTAAATTTGGGGCAAATTGGGGAATATTGAAAATTTTCTAAAAATGTTGACCCGGGTCATCAATTTTTGAAACTGGAGAAAACTTGAAAAGCCCATATCTGTGACAAGGAAGGAGATAGAGAGCTACAATTTCAGACGCAGCATCCAGGCAGAAATGCCATCAATTTGTGTAAATTTGGGACAAATTGGGGAATATTGAAAATTTGTTAAAAATGTTGACCTGGGTCATAAATTTTTGAAACTGGAGAAAACTTGAAAAGCCCATATCTGTGACAAGGAAGGAGATAGAGAGCTACAATTTCAGACGCAGCATCCAGGCAGAAATGCCATCAATGTTTGTAAATTTGGGGCAAATTGGGGAATATTGAAAATTTTCTAAAAATGTTGACCCCCGGGTCATCGATTCTTGTAACTAGTGAAAACTTGAAAAGCCCATGTCTGTGACAAGGAAGGAGATAGAGAGCTACAATTTCAGACGCAGCATCCAGGCAGAAATGCCATCAATGTGTGTAAATTTGGGGCAAATTGGGGAATATTGAAAATTTTCTAAAAATGTTGACCCGGGTCATCAATTTTTGAAACTGGAGAAAACTTGAAAAGCCCATATCTGTGACAAGGAAGGAGATAGAGAGCTAAAATTTCAGACGCAGCATCCAGGCAGAAATGCCATCAATGTGTGTAAATTTAGGGCAAATTGGGGAATATTGAAAATTTTCTAAAAATGTTGACCCGGGTCATCAATTTTTGAAACTGGAGAAAACTTGAAAAGCCCATATCTGTGACAAGGAAGGAGATACAGAGCTAAAATTTCAGACGCAGCATCCAGGCAGAAATGCCATCAATGTGTGTAAATTTGGGACAAATTGGGGAATATTGAAAATTTTCTAAAAATGTTGACCCGCGGGTCATCGATTCTTCAAACTAGAGAAAACTTGAAAAGCCCATATCAGTGACAAGGAAGGAGATAGAGAGCTACAATTTCAGACGCAGCATCCAGGCAGAAATGCCATCAATGTGTGTAAATTTGGGGCAAATTGGGGAATATTGAAAATTTTCTAAAAATGTTGACCCGCGGGTCATCGATTCTTGTAACTAGAGAAAACTTGAAAAGCCCATATCTGTGACAAGGAAGGAGATAGAGAGCTACAATTTCATATCAATTTCATATCTGTGACAATTTTCATATCTGTGACAATTTCATATCTGTGACAATTTCATATCTGTGACAAGGAAGGAGATAGAGAGCTACAATTTCAGACGCAGCATCCAGACAGAAATGCCATCAATTTGTGTAAATTTGGGACAAATTGGGGAATATTGAAAATTTGTTAAAAATGTTGACCTGGGTCATAAATTTTTGAAACTGGAGAAAACTTGAAAAGCCCATATCTGTGACAAGGAAGGAGATAGAGAACTACAATTTCAGACGCAGCATCCAGGCAGAAATGCCATCAATGTGTGTAAATTTGGGGCAAATTGGGGAATATTGAAAATTTTCTAAAAATGTTGACCCGGGTCATCAATTTTTGAAACTGGAGAAAACTTGAAAAGCCCATATCTGTGACAAGGAAGGAGATAGAGAGCTAAAATTTCAGACGCAGCATCCAGGCAGAAATGCCATCAATGTGTGTAAATTTAGGGCAAATTGGGGAATATTGAAAATTTTCTAAAAATGTTGACCCGGGTCATCAATTTTTGAAACTGGAGAAAACTTGAAAAGCCCATATCTGTGACAAGGAAGGAGATACAGAGCTAAAATTTCAGACGCAGCATCCAGGCAGAAATGCCATCAATGTGTGTAAATTTGGGACAAATTGGGGAATATTGAAAATTTTCTAAAAATGTTGACCCGCGGGTCATCGATTCTTCAAACTAGAGAAAACTTGAAAAGCCCATATCAGTGACAAGGAAGGAGATAGAGAGCTACAATTTCAGACGCAGCATCCAGGCAGAAATGCCATCAATGTGTGTAAATTTGGGGCAAATTGGGGAATATTGAAAATTTTCTAAAAATGTTGACCCGCGGGTCATCGATTCTTGTAACTAGAGAAAACTTGAAAAGCCCATATCTGTGACAAGGAAGGAGATAGAGAGCTACAATTTCAGACGCAGCATCCAGGCAGAAATGCCATCAATGTGTGTAAATTTGGGGCAAATTGGGGAATATTGAAAAATTTGGAAAAAAGTTGACCCCCGGGTCATCGATTTTTGAAACTGGAGAAAACTTTAAAAGCCCATATCTGTGACAAGGAAGGAGATAGAGAGCTACAATTTCAGACGCAGCATCCAGGCAGAAATGCCATCAATGTGTGTAAATTTGGGGCAAATTGGGGAATATTGAAAATTTTCTAAAAATGTTGACCCGGGTCATCGATTTTTGAAACTGGAGAAAACTTGAAAAGCCCATATCTGTGACAAGGAAGGAGATAGAGAGCTACAATTTCAGACGCAGCATCCAGGCAGAAATGCCATCAATGTGTGTAAATTTGGGGCAAATTGGGGAATATTGAAAATTTTGGAAAAATGTTGACCCCCGGGTCATCGATTTTTGAAACTGGAGAAAACTTGAAAAGCCCATATCTGTGACAAGGAAGGAGATAGAGAGCTAAAATTTCAGACGCAGCATCCAGACAGAAATGCCATCAATTTGTGTAAATTTGGGGCAAATTGGGGAATATTGAAAATTTTCAAAAAATTTTGACACGGGTCATCGATTTTTGAAACTGGAGAAAACTTTAAAAGCCCATATCTGTGACAAGGAAGGAGATAGAGAGCTACAATTTCAGACGCAGCATCCAGGCAGAAATGCCATCAATGTGTGTAAATTTGGGGCAAATTGGGGAATATTGAAAATTTTCTAAAAATGTTGACCCGGGTCATCAATTTTTGAAACTAGAGAAAACTTGAAAAGCCCATATCTGTGACAAGGAAGGAGATAGAGAGCTAAAATTTCAGACGCAGCATCCAGACAGAAATGCCATCAATTTGTGTAAATTTGGGACAAATTGGGGAATATTGAAAATTTGTTAAAAATGTTGACCTGGGTCATAAATTTTTGAAACTGGAGAAAACTTGAAAAGCCCATATCTGTGACAAGGAAGGAGATAGAGAGCTACAATTTCAGACGCAGCATCCAGGCAGAAATGCCATCAATGTGTGTAAATTTTGGGCAAATTGGGGAATATTGAAAATTTTCTAAAAATGTTGACCCGGGTCATCAATTTTTGAAACTGGAGAAAACTTTAAAAGCCCATATCTGTGACAAGGAAGGAGATAGAGAGCTACAATTTCAGACGCAGCATCCAGGCAGAAATGCCATCAATGTGTGTAAATTTGGGGCAAATTGGGGAATATTGAAAATTTTCTAAAAATGTTGACCCGGGTCATCAATTTTTGAAACTGGAGAAAACTTTAAAAGCCCATATCTGTGACAAGGAAGGAGATAGAGAGCTAAAATTTCAGACGCAGCATCCAGGCAGAAATGCCATCAATGTGTGTAAATTTGGGGCAAATTGGGGAATATTGAAAATTTTCTAAAAATGTTGACCCGGGTCATCAATTTTTGAAACTGGAGAAAACTTGAAAAGCCCATATCTGTGACAAGGAAGGAGATACAGAGCTAAAATTTCAGACGCAGCATCCAGGCAGAAATGCCATCAATTTGTGTAAATTTGGGGCAAATTGGGGAATATTGAAAATTTTCAAAAAATTTTGACACGGGTCATCGATTTTTCAAACTGGAGAAAACTTTAAAAGCCCATATCTGTGACAAGGAAGGAGATAGAGAGCTACAATTTCAGACGCAGCATCCAGGCAGAAATGCCATCAATGTGTGTAAATTTGGGGCAAATTGGGGAATATTGAAAATTTTCTAAAATGTTGACCCGGGTCATCAATTTTTGAAACTAGAGAAAACTTGAAAAGCCCATATCTGTGACAAGGAAGGAGATAGAGAGCTAAAATTTCAGACGCAGCATCCAGACAGAAATGCCATCAATTTGTGTAAATTTGGGGCAAATTGGGGAATATTGAAAATTTTCAAAAAATTTTGACACGGGTCATCGATTTTTGAAACTGGAGAAAACTTTAAAAGCCCATATCTGTGACAAGGAAGGAGATAGAGAGCTACAATTTCAGACGCAGCATCCAGGCAGAAATGCCATCAATGTGTGTAAATTTGGGGCAAATTGGGGAATATTGAAAATTTTCTAAAAATGTTGACCCGGGTCATCAATTTTTGAAACTAGAGAAAACTTGAAAAGCCCATATCTGTGACAAGGAAGGAGATAGAGAGCTAAAATTTCAGACGCAGCATCCAGACAGAAATGCCATCAATTTGTGTAAATTTGGGACAAATTGGGGAATATTGAAAATTAGTTAAAAATGTTGACCTGGGTCATAAATTTTTGAAACTGGAGAAAACTTGAAAAGCCCATATCTGTGACAAGGAAGGAGATAGAGAGCTAAAATTTCAGACGCAGCATCCAGACAGAAATGCCATCAATTTGTGTAAATTTGGGGCAAATTGGGGAATATTGAAAATTTTCAAAAAATTTTGACACGGGTCATCGATTTTTGAAACTGGAGAAAACTTTAAAAGCCCATATCTGTGACAAGGAAGGAGATAGAGAGCTACAATTTCAGACGCAGCATCCAGGCAGAAATGCCATCAATGTGTGTAAATTTGGGGCAAATTGGGGAATATTGAAAATTTTCTAAAAATGTTGACCCGGGTCATCAATTTTTGAAACTAGAGAAAACTTGAAAAGCCCATATCTGTGACAAGGAAGGAGATAGAGAGCTAAAATTTCAGACGCAGCATCCAGACAGAAATGCCATCAATTTGTGTAAATTTGGGACAAATTGGGGAATATTGAAAATTTGTTAAAAATGTTGACCTGGGTCATAAATTTTTGAAACTGGAGAAAACTTGAAAAGCCCATATCTGTGACAAGGAAGGAGATAGAGAGCTACAATTTCAGACGCAGCATCCAGGCAGAAATGCCATCAATGTGTGTAAATTTTGGGCAAATTGGGGAATATTGAAAATTTTCTAAAAATGTTGACCCGGGTCATCAATTTTTGAAACTGGAGAAAACTTTAAAAGCCCATATCTGTGACAAGGAAGGAGATAGAGAGCTACAATTTCAGACGCAGCATCCAGGCAGAAATGCCATCAATGTGTGTAAATTTGGGGCAAATTGGGGAATATTGAAAATTTTCTAAAAATGTTGACCCGGGTCATCAATTTTTGAAACTGGAGAAAACTTTAAAAGCCCATATCTGTGACAAGGAAGGAGATAGAGAGCTAAAATTTCAGACGCAGCATCCAGGCAGAAATGCCATCAATGTGTGTAAATTTGGGGCAAATTGGGGAATATTGAAAATTTTCTAAAAATGTTGACCCGGGTCATCAATTTTTGAAACTGGAGAAAACTTGAAAAGCCCATATCTGTGACAAGGAAGGAGATACAGAGCTAAAATTTCAGACGCAGCATCCAGGCAGAAATGCCATCAATTTGTGTAAATTTGGGGCAAATTGGGGAATATTGAAAATTTTCAAAAAATTTTGACACGGGTCATCGATTTTTCAAACTGGAGAAAACTTTAAAAGCCCATATCTGTGACAAGGAAGGAGATAGAGAGCTACAATTTCAGACGCAGCATCCAGGCAGAAATGCCATCAATGTGTGTAAATTTGGGGCAAATTGGGGAATATTGAAAATTTTCTAAAATGTTGACCCGGGTCATCAATTTTTGAAACTAGAGAAAACTTGAAAAGCCCATATCTGTGACAAGGAAGGAGATAGAGAGCTAAAATTTCAGACGCAGCATCCAGACAGAAATGCCATCAATTTGTGTAAATTTGGGGCAAATTGGGGAATATTGAAAATTTTCAAAAAATTTTGACACGGGTCATCGATTTTTGAAACTGGAGAAAACTTTAAAAGCCCATATCTGTGACAAGGAAGGAGATAGAGAGCTACAATTTCAGA
Source organism: Genypterus blacodes (assembly GCF_046128005.1). Classification (NCBI taxonomy): domain Eukaryota; kingdom Metazoa; phylum Chordata; class Actinopteri; order Ophidiiformes; family Ophidiidae; genus Genypterus; species Genypterus blacodes. The sequence continues at coordinate 2,700,018 of NW_027466943.1, read as the reverse complement.
CGCAGCATCCAGGCAGAAATGCCATCAATGTGTGTAAATTTTGGGCAAATTGGGGAATATTGAAAATTTTCTAAAAATGTTGACCCGGGTCATCAATTTTTGAAACTGGAGAAAACTTGAAAAGCCCATATCTGTGACAAGGAAGGAGATAGAGAGCTACAATTTCAGACGCAGCATCCAGACAGAAATGCCATCAATTTGTGTAAATTTGGGACAAATTGGGGAATATTGAAAATTTGTTAAAAATGTTGACCTGGGTCATAAATTTTTGAAACTGGAGAAAACTTGAAAAGCCCATATCTGTGACAAGGAAGGAGATAGAGAGCTACAATTTCAGACGCAGCATCCAGGCAGAAATGCCATCAATGTTTGTAAATTTGGGGCAAATTGGGGAATATTGAAAATTTTCTAAAAATGTTGACCCCCGGGTCATCGATTCTTGTAACTAGTGAAAACTTGAAAAGCCCATGTCTGTGACAAGGAAGGAGATAGAGAGCTACAATTTCAGACGCAGCATCCAGGCAGAAATGCCATCAATGTGTGTAAATTTGGGGCAAATTGGGGAATATTGAAAATTTTCTAAAAATGTTGACCCGGGTCATCAATTTTTGAAACTGGAGAAAACTTGAAAAGCCCATATCTGTGACAAGGAAGGAGATAGAGAGCTAAAATTTCAGACGCAGCATCCAGGCAGAAATGCCATCAATGTGTGTAAATTTAGGGCAAATTGGGGAATATTGAAAATTTTCTAAAAATGTTGACCCGGGTCATCAATTTTTGAAACTGGAGAAAACTTGAAAAGCCCATATCTGTGACAAGGAAGGAGATACAGAGCTAAAATTTCAGACGCAGCATCCAGGCAGAAATGCCATCAATGTGTGTAAATTTGGGACAAATTGGGGAATATTGAAAATTTTCTAAAAATGTTGACCCGCGGGTCATCGATTCTTCAAACTAGAGAAAACTTGAAAAGCCCATATCAGTGACAAGGAAGGAGATAGAGAGCTACAATTTCAGACGCAGCATCCAGGCAGAAATGCCATCAATGTGTGTAAATTTGGGGCAAATTGGGGAATATTGAAAATTTTCTAAAAATGTTGACCCGCGGGTCATCGATTCTTGTAACTAGAGAAAACTTGAAAAGCCCATATCTGTGACAAGGAAGGAGATAGAGAGCTACAATTTCATATCAATTTCATATCTGTGACAATTTTCATATCTGTGACAATTTCATATCTGTGACAATTTCATATCTGTGACAAGGAAGGAGATAGAGAGCTACAATTTCAGACGCAGCATCCAGACAGAAATGCCATCAATTTGTGTAAATTTGGGACAAATTGGGGAATATTGAAAATTTGTTAAAAATGTTGACCTGGGTCATAAATTTTTGAAACTGGAGAAAACTTGAAAAGCCCATATCTGTGACAAGGAAGGAGATAGAGAGCTACAATTTCAGACGCAGCATCCAGGCAGAAATGCCATCAATGTGTGTAAATTTGGGGCAAATTGGGGAATATTGAAAATTTTCTAAAAATGTTGACCCGGGTCATCAATTTTTGAAACTGGAGAAAACTTGAAAAGCCCATATCTGTGACAAGGAAGGAGATAGAGAGCTAAAATTTCAGACGCAGCATCCAGGCAGAAATGCCATCAATGTGTGTAAATTTAGGGCAAATTGGGGAATATTGAAAATTTTCTAAAAATGTTGACCCGGGTCATCAATTTTTGAAACTGGAGAAAACTTGAAAAGCCCATATCTGTGACAAGGAAGGAGATACAGAGCTAAAATTTCAGACGCAGCATCCAGGCAGAAATGCCATCAATGTGTGTAAATTTGGGACAAATTGGGGAATATTGAAAATTTTCTAAAAATGTTGACCCGCGGGTCATCGATTCTTCAAACTAGAGAAAACTTGAAAAGCCCATATCAGTGACAAGGAAGGAGATAGAGAGCTACAATTTCAGACGCAGCATCCAGGCAGAAATGCCATCAATGTGTGTAAATTTGGGGCAAATTGGGGAATATTGAAAATTTTCTAAAAATGTTGACCCGCGGGTCATCGATTCTTGTAACTAGAGAAAACTTGAAAAGCCCATATCTGTGACAAGGAAGGAGATAGAGAGCTACAATTTCAGACGCAGCATCCAGGCAGAAATGCCATCAATGTGTGTAAATTTGGGGCAAATTGGGGACTATTGAAAAATTTGGAAAAAAGTTGACCCCCGGGTCATCGATTTTTGAAACTGGAGAAAACTTTAAAAGCCCATATCTGTGACAAGGAAGGAGATAGAGAGCTACAATTTCAGACGCAGCATCCAGGCAGAAATGCCATCAATGTGTGTAAATTTGGGGCAAATTGGGGAATATTGAAAATTTTCTAAAAATGTTGACCCGGGTCATCGATTTTTGAAACTGGAGAAAACTTGAAAAGCCCATATCTGTGACAAGGAAGGAGATAGAGAGCTACAATTTCAGACGCAGCATCCAGGCAGAAATGCCATCAATGTGTGTAAATTTGGGGCAAATTGGGGAATATTGAAAATTTTGGAAAAATGTTGACCCCCGGGTCATCGATTTTTGAAACTGGAGAAAACTTGAAAAGCCCATATCTGTGACAAGGAAGGAGATAGAGAGCTAAAATTTCAGACGCAGCATCCAGACAGAAATGCCATCAATTTGTGTAAATTTGGGGCAAATTGGGGAATATTGAAAATTTTCAAAAAATTTTGACACGGGTCATCGATTTTTGAAACTGGAGAAAACTTTAAAAGCCCATATCTGTGACAAGGAAGGAGATAGAGAGCTACAATTTCAGACGCAGCATCCAGGCAGAAATGCCATCAATGTGTGTAAATTTGGGGCAAATTGGGGAATATTGAAAATTTTCTAAAAATGTTGACCCGGGTCATCAATTTTTGAAACTAGAGAAAACTTGAAAAGCCCATATCTGTGACAAGGAAGGAGATAGAGAGCTAAAATTTCAGACGCAGCATCCAGACAGAAATGCCATCAATTTGTGTAAATTTGGGACAAATTGGGGAATATTGAAAATTTGTTAAAAATGTTGACCTGGGTCATAAATTTTTGAAACTGGAGAAAACTTGAAAAGCCCATATCTGTGACAAGGAAGGAGATAGAGAGCTACAATTTCAGACGCAGCATCCAGGCAGAAATGCCATCAATGTGTGTAAATTTTGGGCAAATTGGGGAATATTGAAAATTTTCTAAAAATGTTGACCCGGGTCATCAATTTTTGAAACTGGAGAAAACTTTAAAAGCCCATATCTGTGACAAGGAAGGAGATAGAGAGCTACAATTTCAGACGCAGCATCCAGGCAGAAATGCCATCAATGTGTGTAAATTTGGGGCAAATTGGGGAATATTGAAAATTTTCTAAAAATGTTGACCCGGGTCATCAATTTTTGAAACTGGAGAAAACTTTAAAAGCCCATATCTGTGACAAGGAAGGAGATAGAGAGCTAAAATTTCAGACGCAGCATCCAGGCAGAAATGCCATCAATGTGTGTAAATTTGGGGCAAATTGGGGAATATTGAAAATTTTCTAAAAATGTTGACCCGGGTCATCAATTTTTGAAACTGGAGAAAACTTGAAAAGCCCATATCTGTGACAAGGAAGGAGATACAGAGCTAAAATTTCAGACGCAGCATCCAGGCAGAAATGCCATCAATTTGTGTAAATTTGGGGCAAATTGGGGAATATTGAAAATTTTCTAAAAATGTTGACCCGGGTCATCAATTTTTGAAACTGGAGAAAACTTGAAAAGCCCATATCTGTGACAAGGAAGGAGATACAGAGCTAAAATTTCAGACGCAGCATCCAGGCAGAAATGCCATCAATTTGTGTAAATTTGGGGCAAATTGGGGAATATTGAAAATTTTCAAAAAATTTTGACACGGGTCATCGATTTTTCAAACTGGAGAAAACTTTAAAAGCCCATATCTGTGACAAGGAAGGAGATAGAGAGCTACAATTTCAGACGCAGCATCCAGGCAGAAATGCCATCAATGTGTGTAAATTTGGGGCAAATTGGGGAATATTGAAAATTTTCTAAAATGTTGACCCGGGTCATCAATTTTTGAAACTAGAGAAAACTTGAAAAGCCCATATCTGTGACAAGGAAGGAGATAGAGAGCTAAAATTTCAGACGCAGCATCCAGACAGAAATGCCATCAATTTGTGTAAATTTGGGGCAAATTGGGGAATATTGAAAATTTTCAAAAAATTTTGACACGGGTCATCGATTTTTGAAACTGGAGAAAACTTTAAAAGCCCATATCTGTGACAAGGAAGGAGATAGAGAGCTACAATTTCAGACGCAGCATCCAGGCAGAAATGCCATCAATTTGTGTAAATTTGGGGCAAATTGGGGAATATTGAAAATTTTCTAAAAATGTTGACCCGCGGGTCATCAATTCTTGTAACTAGTGAAAACTTGGAAAGCCCATGTCTGTGACAAGGAAGGAGATAGAGAGCTACAATTTCAGACGCAGCATCCAGGCAGAAATGCCATCAATGTGTGTAAATTTGGGGCAAATTGGGGAATATTGAAAATTTTCTAAAAATGTTGACCCGGGTCATCAATTTTTGAAACTGGACAAAACTTGAAAAGCCCATATCTGTGACAAGGAAGGAGATACAGAGCTAAAATTTCAGACGCAGCATCCAGGCAGAAATGCCATCAATGTGTGTAAATTTGGGACAAATTGGGGAATATTGAAAATTTTCTAAAAATGTTGACCCGCGGGTCATCGATTCTTCAAACTAGAGAAAACTTGAAAAGCCCATATCAGTGACAAGGAAGGAGATAGAGAGCTACAATTTCAGACGCAGCATCCAGGCAGAAATGCCATCAATGTGTGTAAATTTGGGGCAAATTGGGGAATATTGAAAATTTTCTAAAAATGTTGACCCGCGGGTCATCGATTCTTGTAACTAGAGAAAACTTGAAAAGCCCATATCTGTGACAAGGAAGGAGATACAGAGCTACAATTTCAGACGCAGCATCCAGGCAGAAATGCCATCAATGTGTGAAAATTTGGGGCAAATTGGGGAATATTGAAAATTTTGGAAAAATGTTGACCCCCGGGTCATCGATTTTTGAAACTGGAGAAAACTTGAAAAGCCCATATCTGTGACAAGGAAGGAGATAGAGAGCTAAAATTTCAGACGCAGCATCCAGGCAGAAATGCCATCAATGTGTGTAAATTTGGGGCAAATTGGGGAATATTGAAAATTTTCTAAAAATGTTGACCCGGGTCATCGATTTTTGAAACTGGAGAAAACTTGAAAAGCCCATATCTGTGACAAGGAAGGAGATAGAGAGCTACAATTTCAGACGCAGCATCCAGGCAGAAATGCCATCAATGTGTGTAAATTTGGGGCAAATTGGGGAATATTGAAAATTTAAGAAAAAAGTTGACCCCCGGGTCATCGATTTTTGAAACTGGAGAAAACTTGAAAAGCCCATATCTGTGACAAGGAAGGAGATACAGAGCTAAAATTTCAGACGCAGCATCCAGGCAGAAATGCCATCAATGTGTGTAAATTTGGGACAAATTGGGGAATATTGAAAATTTTCTAAAAATGTTGACCAGTGGGTCATCAATTCTTGTAACTAGAGAAAACTTGAAAAGCCCATGTCTGTGACAAGGAAGGAGATAGAGAGCTAAAATTTCAGACGCAGCATCCAGGCAGAAATGCCATCAATGTGTGTAAATTTGGGGCAAATTGGGGAATATTGAAAATTTTCTAAAAATGTTGACCCGGGTCATCAATTTTTGAAACTGGAGAAAACTTGAAAAGCCCATATCTGTGACAAGGAAGGAGATACAGAGCTAAAATTTCAGACGCAGCATCCAGGCAGAAATGCCATCAATTTGTGTAAATTTGGGGCAAATTGGGGAATATTGAAAATTTTCAAAAAATTTTGACACGGGTCATCGATTTTTGAAACTGGAGAAAACTTTAAAAGCCCATATCTGTGACAAGGAAGGAGATAGAGAGCTACAATTTCAGACGCAGCATCCAGGCAGAAATGCCATCAATGTGTGTAAATTTGGGGCAAATTGGGGAATATTGAAAATTTTCTAAAAATGTTGACCCGGGTCATCAATTTTTGAAACTGGAGAAAACTTGAAAAGCCCATATCTGTGACAAGGAAGGAGATACAGAGCTAAAATTTCAGACGCAGCATCCAGGCAGAAATGCCATCAATGTGTGTAAATTTGGGACAAATTGGGGAATATTGAAAATTTTCTAAAAATGTTGACCCGCGGGTCATCGATTCTTCAAACTAGAGAAAACTTGAAAAGCCCATATCAGTGACAAGGAAGGAGATAGAGAGCTACAATTTCAGACGCAGCATCCAGGCAGAAATGCCATCAATGTGTGTAAATTTGGGGCAAATTGGGGAATATTGAAAATTTTCTAAAAATGTTGACCCGCGGGTCATCGATTCTTGTAACTAGAGAAAACTTGAAAAGCCCATATCTGTGACAAGGAAGGAGATAGAGAGCTACAATTTCAGACGCAGCATCCAGGCAGAAATGCCATCAATGTGTGTAAATTTGGGGCAAATTGGGGAATATTGAAAAATTTCTAAAAATGTTGACCCGGGTCATCGATTTTTGAAACTGGAGAAAACTTGAAAAGCCCATATCTGTGACAAGGAAGGAGATAGAGAGCTAAAATTTCAGACGCAGCATCCAGGCAGAAATGCCATCAATGTGTGTAAATTTGGGGCAAATTGGGGAATATTGAAAATTTTCTAAAAATGTTGACCCGGGTCATCGATTTTTGAAACTGGAGAAAACTTGAAAAGCCCATATCTGTGACAAGGAAGGAGATAGAGAGCTACAATTTCAGACGCAGCATCCAGGCAGAAATGCCATCAATGTTTGCAAATTTGGGGCAAATTGGGGAATATTGAAAATTTTCTAAAAATGTTGACCCGCGGGTCATCGATTCTTGTAACTAGTGAAAACTTGAAAAGCCCATGTCTGTGACAAGGAAGGAGATAGAGAGCTACAATTTCAGACGCAGCATCCAGGCAGAAATGCCATCAATGTGTGTAAATTTGGGGCAAATTGGGGAATATTGAAAATTTTCTAAAAATGTTGACCCGGGTCATCAATTTTTGAAACTGGAGAAAACTTGAAAAGCCCATATCTGTGACAAGGAAGGAGATAGAGAGCTAAAATTTCAGACGCAGCATCCAGGCAGAAATGCCATCAATGTGTGTAAATTTGGGGCAAATTGGGGAATATTGAAAATTTTCTAAAAATGTTGACCCGGGTCATCAATTTTTGAAACTGGAGAAAACTTGAAAAGCCCATATCTGTGACAAGGAAGGAGATACAGAGCTAAAATTTCAGACGCAGCATCCAGGCAGAAATGCCATCAATGTGTGTAAATTTGGGACAAATTGGGGAATATTGAAAATTTTCTAAAAATGTTGACCCGCGGGTCATCGATTCTTCAAACTAGAGAAAACTTGAAAAGCCCATATCAGTGACAAGGAAGGAGATAGAGAGCTACAATTTCAGACGCAGCATCCAGGCAGAAATGCCATCAATGTGTGTAAATTTGGGGCAAATTGGGGAATATTGAAAATTTTCTAAAAATGTTGACCCGCGGGTCATCGATTCTTGTAACTAGAGAAAACTTGAAAAGCCCATATCTGTGACAAGGAAGGAGATAGAGAGCTACAATTTCAGACGCAGCATCCAGGCAGAAATGCCATCAATGTGTGTAAATTTGGGGCAAATTGGGGAATGTTGAAAATTTTGGAAAAAAGTTGACCCCCGGGTCATCGATTTTTGAAACTGGAGAAAACTTTAAAAGCCCATATCTGTGACAAGGAAGGAGATAGAGAGCTACAATTTCAGACGCAGCATCCAGGCAGAAATGCCATCAATGTGTGTAAATTTGGGGCAAATTGGGGAATATTTAAAATTTTCTAAAAATGTTGATCCGGGTCATAAATTTTTGAAACTGGAGAAAACTTGAAAAGCCCATATCTGTGACAAGGAAGGAGATAGAGAGCTACAATTTCAGACGCAGCATCCAGGCAGAAATGCCATCAATGTGTGTAAATTTGGGGCAAATTGGGGAATATTGAAAATTTTCTAAAAATGTTGACCCGGGTCATCGATTTTTGAAACTGGAGAAAACTTGAAAAGCCCATATCTGTGACAAGGAAGGAGATAGAGAGCTACAATTTCAGACGCAGCATCCAGGCAGAAATGCCATCAATGTGTGAAAATTTGGGGCAAATTGGGGAATATTGAAAATTTTGGAAAAATGTTGACCCCCGGGTCATCGATTTTTGAAACTGGAGAAAACTTGAAAAGCCCATATCTGTGACAAGGAAGGAGATAGAGAGCTAAAATTTCAGACGCAGCATCCAGGCAGAAATGCCATCAATGTGTGTAAATTTGGGGCAAATTGGGGAATATTGAAAATTTTCTAAAAATGTTGACCCGGGTCATCGATTTTTGAAACTGTGGAAAAATGGAAAAGCCCATATCTGTGACAAGGAAGGAGATAGAGAGCTACAATTTCAGACGCAGCATCCAGGCAGAAATGCCATCAATGTGTGAAAATTTGGGGCAAATTGGGGAATATTGAAAATTTTGGAAAAATGTTGACCCCCGGGTCATCGATTTTTGAAACTGGAGAAAACTTGAAAAGCCCATATCTGTGACAAGGAAGGAGATAGAGAGCTAAAATTTCAGACGCAGCATCCAGGCAGAAATGCCATCAATGTGTGTAAATTTGGGGCAAATTGGGGAATATTGAAAATTTTCTAAAAATGTTGACCCGGGTCATCGATTTTTGAAACTGGAGAAAACTTGAAAAGCCCATATCTGTGACAAGGAAGGAGATAGAGAGCTACAATTTCAGACGCAGCATCCAGGCAGAAATGCCATCAATGTGTGTAAATTTGGGGCAAATTGGGGAATGTTGAAAATTTTGGAAAAAAGTTGACCCCCGGGTCATCGATTTTTGAAACTGGAGAAAACTTTAAAAGCCCATATCTGTGACAAGGAAGGAGATAGACAGCTACAATTTCAGACGCAGCATCCAGGCAGAAATGCCATCAATGTGTGTAAATTTGGGGCAAATTGGGGAATATTGAAAATTTAAGAAAAAAGTTGACCCCCGGGTCATCGATTTTTGAAACTGGAGAAAACTTGAAAAGCCCATATCTGTGACAAGGAAGGAGATACAGAGCTAAAATTTCAGACGCAGCATCCAGGCAGAAATGCCATCAATGTGTGTAAATTTGGGACAAATTGGGGAATATTGAAAATTTTCTAAAAATGTTGACCAGTGGGTCATCAATTCTTGTAACTAGAGAAAACTTGAAAAGCCCATGTCTGTGACAAGGAAGGAGATAGAGAGCAAAAATTTCAGACGCAGCATCCAGGCAGAAATGCCATCAATGTGTGTAAATTTGGGGCAAATTGGGGAATATTGAAAATTTTCTAAAAATGTTGACCCGGGTCATCAATTTTTGAAACTGGAGAAAACTTGAAAAGCCCATATCTGTGACAAGGAAGGAGATAGAGAGCTAAAATTTCAGACGCAGCATCCAGACAGAGATGCCATCAATTTGTGTAAATTTGGGGCAAATTGGGGAATATTGAAAATTTTCAAAAAATTTTGACCCGGGTCATCGATTTTTGAAACTGGAGAAAACTTTAAAAGCCCATGTCTGTGACAAGGAAGGAGATAGAGAGCTAAAATTTCAGACGCAGCATCCAGACAGAGATGCCATCAATGTGTGTAAATTTGGGGCAAATTGGGGAATATTGAAAATTTTCAAAAAATGTGACCCGGGTCATCGATTTTTGGAACTGGAGAAAACTTTAAAAGCCCATATCTGTGACAAGGAAGGAGATAGAGAGCTAAAATTTCAGACGCAGCATCCAGACAGAAATGCCATCAATTTGTGTAAATTTGGGGTAAAAATTGGGGAATATTGAAAATTTTCTAAAAATGTTGACCCGCGGGTCATCGATTCTTGTAACTGGAGAAAACTTGAAAAGCCCATGTCTGTGACAAGGAAGGAGATAGAGAGCTAAAATTTCAGACGCAGCATCCAGGCAGAAATGCCATCAATGTTTGTAAATTTGGGGCAAATTGGGGAATATTGAAAATTTTCTAAAAATGTTGACCCGCGGGTCATCGATTCTTGTAACTAGAGAAAACTTGAAAAGCCCATGTCTGTGACAAGGAAGGAGATAGAGAGCTACAATTTCAGACGCAGCATCCAGGCAGAAATGCCATCAATGTGTGTAAATTTGGGGCAAATTGGGGAATATTGAAAATTTTCTGAAAATGTTGATCCGGGTCATAAATTTTTGAAACTGGTTGAAAACTTGAAAAGCCCATATCTGTGACAAGGAAGGAGATAGAGAGCTACAATTTCAGACGCAGCATCCAGGCAGAAATGCCATCAATGTGTGTAAATTGGGCAAATTGGGCAAATTGGGGAATATTGAAAATTTTGGAAAAAAGTTGACCCCCGGGTCATCGATTTTTGAAACTGGCGAAAACTTGAAAAGCCCATATCTGTGACAAGGAAGGAGATAGAGAGCTCAAATTTCAGACGCAGCATCCAGGCAGAAATGCCATCAATGTGTGTAAATTTGGGGCAAATTGGGGAATATTGAAAATTTTCTAAAAATGTTGACCCGGGTCATCGATTTTTGAAACTGGAGAAAACTTGAAAAGCCCATATCTGTGACAAGGAAGGAGATAGAGAGCTACAATTTCAGACGCAGCATCCAGGCAGAAATGCCATCAATGTGTGTAAATTTGGGGCAAATTGGGGAATATTGAAAATTTTCTAAAAATGTTGACCCGGGTCATCGATTTTTGAAACTGGAGAAAACTTGAAAAGCCCATATCTGTGACAAGGAAGGAGATAGAGAGCTACAATTTCAGACGCAGCATCCAGGCAGAAATGCCATCAATGTGTGTAAATTTGGGGCAAATTGGGGAATATTGAAAATTTAAGAAAAAAGTTGACCCCCGGGTCATCGATTTTTGAAACTGGAGAAAACTTGAAAAGCCCATATCTGTGACAAGGAAGGAGATACAGAGCTAAAATTTCAGACGCAGCATCCAGGCAGAAATGCCATCAATGTGTGTAAATTTGGGACAAATTGGGGAATATTGAAAATTTTCTAAAAATGTTGACCAGTGGGTCATCAATTCTTGTAACTAGAGAAAACTTGAAAAGCCCATGTCTGTGACAAGGAAGGAGATAGAGAGCAAAAATTTCAGACGCAGCATCCAGGCAGAAATGCCATCAATGTGTGTAAATTTGGGGCAAATTGGGGAATATTGAAAATTTTCTAAAAATGTTGACCCGGGTCATCAATTTTTGAAACTGGAGAAAACTTGAAAAGCCCATATCTGTGACAAGGAAGGAGATAGAGAGCTAAAATTTCAGACGCAGCATCCAGACAGAGATGCCATCAATTTGTGTAAATTTGGGGCAAATTGGGGAATATTGAAAATTTTCAAAAAATTTTGACCCGGGTCATCGATTTTTGAAACTGGAGAAAACTTTAAAAGCCCATGTCTGTGACAAGGAAGGAGATAGAGAGCTAAAATTTCAGACGCAGCATCCAGACAGAGATGCCATCAATGTGTGTAAATTTGGGGCAAATTGGGGAATATTGAAAATTTTCAAAAAATGTGACCCGGGTCATCGATTTTTGGAACTGGAGAAAACTTTAAAAGCCCATATCTGTGACAAGGAAGGAGATAGAGAGCTAAAATTTCAGACGCAGCATCCAGACAGAAATGCCATCAATTTGTGTAAATTTGGGGTAAAAATTGGGGAATATTGAAAATTTTCTAAAAATGTTGACCCGCGGGTCATCGATTCTTGTAACTGGAGAAAACTTGAAAAGCCCATGTCTGTGACAAGGAAGGAGATAGAGAGCTAAAATTTCAGACGCAGCATCCAGGCAGAAATGCCATCAATGTTTGTAAATTTGGGGCAAATTGGGGAATATTGAAAATTTTCTAAAAATGTTGACCCGCAGGTCATCGATTCTTGTAACTAGAGAAAACTTGAAAAGCCCATGTCTGTGACAAGGAAGGAGATAGAGAGCTACAATTTCAGACGCAGCATCCAGGCAGAAATGCCATCAATGTGTGTAAATTTGGGGCAAATTGGGGAATATTGAAAATTTTCTGAAAATGTTGATCCGGGTCATAAATTTTTGAAACTGGTTGAAAACTTGAAAAGCCCATATCTGTGACAAGGAAGGAGATAGAGAGCTACAATTTCAGACGCAGCATCCAGGCAGAAATGCCATCAATGTGTGTAAATTGGGCAAATTGGGCAAATTGGGGAATATTGAAAATTTTGGAAAAAAGTTGACCCCCGGGTCATCGATTTTTGAAACTGGCGAAAACTTGAAAAGCCCATATCTGTGACAAGGAAGGAGATAGAGAGCTCAAATTTCAGACGCAGCATCCAGGCAGAAATGCCATCAATGTGTGTAAATTTGGGGCAAATTGGGGAATATTGAAAATTTTCTAAAAATGTTGACCCGGGTCATCGATTTTTGAAACTGGAGAAAACTTGAAAAGCCCATATCTGTGACAAGGAAGGAGATAGAGAGCTACAATTTCAGACGCAGCATCCAGGCAGAAATGCCATCAATGTGTGTAAATTTGGGGCAAATTGGGGAATATTGAAAATTTTCTAAAAATATTGACCCGGGTCATCGATTTTTGAAACTGGAGAAAACTTGAAAAGCCCATATCTGTGACAAGGAAGGAGATAGAGAGCTACAATTTCAGACGCAGCATCCAGGCAGAAATGCCATCAATGTGTGTAAATTTGGGGCAAATTGGGGAATATTGAAAATTTAAGAAAAAAGTTGACCCCCGGGTCATCGATTTTTGAAACTGGAGAAAACTTGAAAAGCCCATATCTGTGACAAGGAAGGAGATACAGAGCTAAAATTTCAGACGCAGCATCCAGGCAGAAATGCCATCAATGTGTGTAAATTTGGGACAAATTGGGGAATATTGAAAATTTTCTAAAAATGTTGACCCGGGTCATCAATTTTTGAAACTGGAGAAAACTTGAAAAGCCCATATCTGTGACAAGGAAGGAGATAGAGAGCTAAAATTTCAGACGCAGCATCCAGACAGAGATGCCATCAATGTGTGTAAATTTGGGGCAAATTGGGGAATATTGAAAATTTTCTAAAAATGTTGACCCGGGTAATCAATTTCTGAAACTGGAGAAAACTTGAAAAGCCCATATCTGTGACAAGGAAGGAGATACAGAGCTACAATTTCAGACGCAGCATCCAGGCAGAAATGCAATCAATGTGTGTAAATTTGGGGCAAATTGGGGAATATTGAAAATTTTCTAAAAATGTTGACCCGCGGGTCATCGATTCTTCAAACTAGAGAAAACTTGAAAAGCCCATATCTGTGACAAGGAAGGAGATAGAGAGCTACAATTTCAGACGCAGCATCCAGGCAGAAATGCCATCAATGTGTGTAAATTTGGGGCAAATTGGGGAATATTGAAAATTTTCTAAAAATGTTGATCCGGGTCATCGATTTTTGAAACTGGAGAAAACTTGAAAAGCCCATATCTGTGACAAGGAAGGAGATAGAGAGCTACAATTTCAGACGCAGCATCCAGGCAGAAATGCCATCAATGTGTGTAAATTTGGGGCAAATTGGGGAATATTGAAAATTTCCTAAAAATGTTGACCCGGGTCATCGATTTTTGAAACTGGAGAAAACTTGAAAAGCCCATATCTGTGACAAGGAAGGAGATAGAGAGCTACAATTTCAGACGCAGCATCCAGGCAGAAATGCCATCAATGTGTGTAAATTTGGGGCAAATTGGGGAATATTGAAAATTTTCTAAAAATGTTGACCCGGGTCATCAATTTTTGAAACTGGAGAAAACTTTAAAAGCCCATATCTGTGACAAGGAAGGAGATAGAGAGCTACAATTTCAGACGCAGCATCCAGACAGAAATGCCATCAATTTGTGTAAATTTGGGACAAATTGGGGAATATTGAAAATTTGTTAAAAATGTTGACCTGGGTCATAAATTTTTGAAACTGGAGAAAACTTGAAAAGCCCATATCTGTGACAAGGAAGGAGATAGAGAGCTACAATTTCAGACGCAGCATCCAGGCAGAAATGCCATCAATGTTTGTAAATTTGGGGCAAATTGGGGAATATTGAAAATTTTCTAAAAATGTTGACCCGCGGGTCATCGATTCTTGTAACTAGAGAAAACTTGAAAAGCCCATATCTGTGACAAGGAAGGAGATAGAGAGCTAAAATTTCAGACGCAGCATCCAGACAGAAATGCCATCAATTTGTGTAAATTTGGGACAAATTGGGGAATATTGAAAATTTGTTAAAAATGTTGACCTGGGTCATAATTTTTTGAAACTGGAGAAAACTTGAAAAGCCCATATCTGTGACAAGGAAGGAGATAGAGAGCTACAATTTCAGACGCAGCATCCAGGCAGAAATGCCATCAATGTGTGTAAATTTGGGACAAATTGGGGAATGTTGAAAATTTTGGAAAAATGTTGACCCCCGGGTCATCGATTTTTGAAACTGGAGAAAACTTGAAAAGCCCATATCTGTGACAAGGAAGGAGATAGAGAGCTAAAATTTCAGACGCAGCATCCAGGCAGAAATGCCATCAATGTGTGTAAATTTGGGACAAATTGGGGAATATTGAAAATTTTCTAAAAATGTTGATCCGGGTCATAAATTTTTGAAACTGGAGAAAACTTGAAAAGCCCATATCTGTGACAAGGAAGGAGATAGAGAGCTACAATTTCAGACGCAGCATCCAGGCAGAAATGCCATCAATGTGTGTAAATTTGGGGCAAATTGGGGAATATTGAAAATTTTCTAAAAATGTTGACCCGGGTCATCAATTTTTGAAACTGGAGAAAACTTGAAAAGCCCATATCTGTGACAAGGAAGGAGATAGAGAGCTAAAATTTCAGACGCAGCATCCAGACAGAAATGCCATCAATTTGTGTAAATTTGGGGTAAAAATTGGGGAATATTGAAAATTTTCTAAAAATGTTGACCCGCGGGTCATCGATTCTTGTAACTAGAGAAAACTTGAAAAGCCCATGTCTGTGACAAGGAAGGAGATAGAGAGCTAAAATTTCAGACGCAGCATCCAGACAGAAATGCCATCAATTTGTGTAAATTTGGGGCAAATTGGGGAATATTGAAAATTTTCAAAAAATTTTGACCCGGGTCATCGATTTTTGAAACTGGAGAAAACTTCAAAAGCCCATATCTGTGACAAGGAAGGAGATACAGAGCTAAAATTTCAGACGCAGCATCCAGGCAGAAATGCCATCAATGTGTGTAAATTTGGGACAAATTGGGGAATATTGACAATTTTCTAAAAATGTTGACCAGTGGGTCATCAATTCTTGTAACTAGAGAAAACTTGAAAAGCCCATGTCTGTGACAAGGAAGGAGATAGAGAGCAAAAATTTCAGACGCAGCATCCAGGCAGAAATGCCATCAATGTGTGTACATTTGGGGCAAATTGGGGAATATTGAAAATTTTCTGAAAATGTTGACCCGGGTCATCAATTTTTGAAACTGGAGAAAACTTGAAAAGCCCATATCTGTGACAAGGAAGGAGATAGAGAGCTAAAATTTCAGACGCAGCATCCAGACAGAGATGCCATCAATTTGTGTAAATTTGGGGCAAATTGGGGAATATTGGAAATTTTCTAAAAATGTTGACCCGGGTCATCAATTTTTGAAACTGGAGAGAACTTGAAAAGCCCATATCTGTGACAAGGAAGGAGATAGAGAGCTAAAATTTCAGACGCAGCATCCAGACAGAGATGCCATCAATTTGTGTAAATTTGGGGCAAATTGGGGAATATTGAAAATTTTCTAAAAATGTTGACCCGGGTCATCAATTTTTGAAACTGGAGAGAACTTGAAAAGCCCATATCAGTGACAAGGAAGGAGATAGAGAGCTACAATTTCAGACGCAGCATCCAGGCAGAAATGCCATCAATGTGTGTAAATTTGGGGCAAATTGGGGAATATTGAAAATTTTCTAAAAATGTTGACCCGGGTCATCGATTTTTGGAACTGGAGAAAACTTTAAAAGCCCATATCTGTGACAAGGAAGGAGATAGAGAGCTACAATTTCAGACGCAGCATCCAGGCAGAAATGCCATCAATGTTTGTAAATTTGGGGCAAATTGGGGAATATTGAAAATTTTCTAAAAATGTTGACCCGGGTCATCGATTTTTGGAACCGGAGAAAACTTTAAAAGCCCATATCTGTGACAAGGAAGGAGATAGAGAGCTAAAATTTCAGACGCAGCATCCAGACAGAAATGCCATCAATTTGTGTAAATTTGGGGTAAAAATTGGGGAATATTGAAAATTTTCTAAAAATGTTGACCCGCGGGTCATCGATTCTTGTAACTAGAGAAAACTTGAAAAGCCCATGTCTGTGACAAGGAAGGAGATAGAGAGCTAAAATTTCAGACGCAGCATCCAGACAGAAATGCCATCAATTTGTGTAAATTTGGGGCAAATTGGGGAATATTGAAAAATTTTCAAAAAATTTTGACCCGGGTCATCGATTTTTGAAACTGGAGAAAACTTTAAAAGCCCATATCTGTGACAAGGAAGGAGATAGAGAGCTACAATTTCAGACGCAGCATCCAGGCAGAAATGCAATCAATGTGTGTAAATTTGGGGCAAATTGGGGAATATTGAAAATTTTCTAAAAATGTTGACCCGCGGGTCATCGATTCTTCAAACTAGAGAAAACTTGAAAAGCCCATATCTGTGACAAGGAAGGAGATAGAGAGCTACAATTTCAGACGCAGCATCCAGGCAGAAATGCCATCAATGTGTGTAAATTTGGGGCAAATTGGGGAATATTGAAAATTTTCTGAAAATGTTGATCCGGGTCATGAATTTTTGAAACTGGAGAAAACTTGAAAAGCCCATATCTGTGACAAGGAAGGAGATAGAGAGCTACAATTTCAGACGCAGCATCCAGGCAGAAATGCCATCAATGTGTGTAAATTGGGCAAATTGGGCAAATTGGGGAATATTGAAAATTTTGGAAAAAAGTTGACCCCCGGGTCATCGATTTTTGAAACTGGCGAAAACTTGAAAAGCCCATATCTGTGACAAGGAAGGAGATAGAGAGCTCAAATTTCAGACGCAGCATCCAGGCAGAAATGCCATCAATGTGTGTAAATTTGGGGCAAATTGGGGAATATTGAAAATTTTCTAAAAATGTTGACCCGGGTCATCGATTTTTGAAACTGGAGAAAACTTGAAAAGCCCATATCTGTGACAAGGAAGGAGATAGATAGCTACAATTTCAGACGCAGCATCCAGGCAGAAATGCCATCAATGTGTGTAAATTGTGGGCAAATTGGGGAATATTGAAAATTTTCTGAAAATGTTGATCCGGGTCATGAATTTTTGAAACTGGAGAAAACTTGAAAAGCCCATATCTGTGACAAGGAAGGAGATAGAGAGCTACAATTTCAGACGCAGCATCCAGGCAGAAATGCCATCAATGTGTGTAAATTGTGGGCAAATTGGGGAATATTGAAAATTTTCTAAAAATGTTGATCCGGGACATCAATTTTTGAAACTGGAGAAAACTTGAAAAGCCCATATCTGTGACAAGGAAGGAGATAGAGAGCTACAATTTCAGACGCAGCATCCAGGCAGAAATGCCATCAATGTGTGTAAATTGGGCAAATTGGGCAAATTGGGGAATATTGAAAATTTTGGAAAAAAGTTGACCCCCGGGTCATCGATTTTTGAAACTGGCGAAAACTTGAAAAGCCCATATCTGTGACAAGGAAGGAGATAGAGAGCTCAAATTTCAGACGCAGCATCCAGGCAGAAATGCCATCAATGTGTGTAAATTTGGGGCAAATTGGGGAATATTGAAAATTTTGGAAAAAAGTTGACCCCCGGGTCATCGATTTTTGAAACTGGAGAAAACTTTAAAAGCCCATATCTGTGACAAGGAAGGAGATAGAGAGCTCAAATTTCAGACGCAGCATCCAGGCAGAAATGCCATCAATGTGTGTAAATTTGGGGCAAATTGGGGAATATTGAAAATTTTGGAAAAATGTTGACCCCCGGGACATCGATTTTTGAAACTGGAGAAAACTTGAAAAGCCCATATCTGTGACAAGGAAGGAGATAGAGAGCTAAAATTTCAGACGCAGCATCCAGGCAGAAATGCCATCAATGTGTGTAAATTTGGGGCAAATTGGGGAATATTGAAAATTTTCTAAAAATGTTGACCCGGGTCATCGATTTTTGAAACTGGAGAAAACTTGAAAAGCCCATATCTGTGACAAGGAAGGAGATAGAGAGCTCAAATTTCAGACGCAGCATCCAGGCAGAAATGCCATCAATGTGTGTAAATTTGGGGCAAATTGGGGAATATTGAAAATTTTGGAAAAAAGTTGACCCCAGAGTCATCGATTTTTGAAACTGGAGAAAACTTGAAAAGCCCATATCTGTGACAAGGAAGGAGATAGATAGCTACAATTTCAGACGCAGCATCCAGGCAGAAATGCCATCAATGTGTGTAAATTGTGGGCAAATTGGGGAATATTGAAAATTTTCTAAAAATGATGATCCGGGACATCAATTTTTGAAACTGGAGAAAACTTGAAAAGCCCATATCTGTGACAAGGAAGGAGATAGAGAGCTACAATTTCAGACGCAGCATCCAGGCAGAAATGCCATCAATGTGTGTAAATTTGGCAAATTGGGCAAATTGGGGAATATTGAAAATTTTGGAAAAAAGTTGACCCCCGGGTCATCGATTTTTGAAACTGGCGAAAACTTGAAAAGCCCATATCTGTGACAAGGAAGGAGATAGAGAGCTCAAATTTCAGACGCAGCATCCAGGCAGAAATGCCATCAATGTGTGTAAATTTGGGGCAAATTGGGGAATATTGAAAATTTTGGAAAAAAGTTGACCCCCGGGTCATCGATTTTTGAAACTGGAGAAAACTTTAAAAGCCCATATCTGTGACAAGGAAGGAGATAGAGAGCTACAATTTCAGACGCAGCATCCAGGCAGAAATGCCATCAATGTGTGTAAATTTGGGGCAAATTGGGGAATATTGAAAATTTTGGAAAAATGTTGACCCCCGGGTCATCGATTTTTGAAACTGGAGAAAACTTGAAAAGCCCATATCTGTGACAAGGAAGGAGATAGAGAGCTAAAATTTCAGACGCAGCATCCAGGCAGAAATGCCATCAATGTGTGTAAATTTGGGGCAAATTGGGGAATATTGAAAATTTTCTAAAAATGTTGACCCGGGTCATCGATTTTTGAAACTGGAGAAAACTTGAAAAGCCCATATCTGTGACAAGGAAGGAGATAGAGAGCTACAATTTCAGACGCAGCATCCAGGCAGAAATGCCATCAATGTGTGTAAATTTGGGGCAAATTGGGGAATGTTGAAAATTTAAGAAAAAAGTTGACCCCCGGGTCATCGATTTTTGAAACTGGAGAAAACTTGAAAAGCCCATATCTGTGACAAGGAAGGAGATAGAGAGCTACAATTTCAGACGCAGCATCCAGGCAGAAATGCCATCAATGTGTGTAAATTGGGCAAATTGGGCAAATTGGGGAATATTGAAAATTTTGGAAAAAAGTTGACCCCCGGGTCATCGATTTTTGAAACTGGCGAAAACTTGAAAAGCCCATATCTGTGACAAGGAAGGAGATAGAGAGCTCAAATTTCAGACGCAGCATCCAGGCAGAAATTCCATCAATGTGTGTAAATTTGGGGCAAATTGGGGAATATTGAAAATTTTGGAAAAAAGTTGACCCCAGAGTCATCGATTTTTGAAACTGGAGAAAACTTTAAAAGCCCATATCTGTGACAAGGAAGGAGATAGAGAGATCAAATTTCAGACGCAGCATCCAGGCAGAAATGCCATCAATGTGTGTAAATTTGGGGCAAATTGGGGAATATTGAAAATTTTGGAAAAAAGTTGACCCCAGAGTCATCGATTTTTGAAACTGGAGAAAACTTGAAAAGCCCATATCTGTGACAAGGAAGGAGATAGAGAGCTACGATTTCAGACGCAGCATCCAGGCAGAAATGCCATCAATGTGTGTAAATTTGGGGCAAATTGGGGAATATTGAAAATTTTCTAAAAATGTTGACCCGGGTCATCGATTTTTGAAACTTGAGAAAACTGGAAAAGCCCATATCTGTGACAAGGAAGGAGATTGAGAGCTCAAATTTCAGACGCAACATCCAGGCAGAAATGCCATCAATGCGTAAATTTGGGGCAAATTGGGGAATATTGAATTTTTGGTGAAAATGTTGACCCCGCGGTCAACGTGTTTTTTCAACTGGAGAAAACTTGAAACGCCCATATCTTGGACAAGGAAGGAGTGAGAGAGCTCACATTTCAGACACAGCATCCAGGCTGCAATGGCTTCAATTTGTGTTATTTTGGGGCAAATTGGGGAATATTGAATTTTTGGTGAAAATGTTGACCCCGCGGTCAACTTGTTTTTTCAACTGGAGAAAACTTGAAACGCCCATATCTTGGATAAGGAAGGAGTGAGAGAGGTCACATTTCAGACACAGCATCCAGGCTGCAATGGGATGAATTTGTGTTATTTTGGGGCAAATTGGGGAATATTGAATTTTTGGTGAAAATGTTGACCCCGCGGTCAATGTTTTTTTCAGCTGAGGAGAACTTGAAACGCCCATATCTTGGGCAAGGAAGGAGTGAGAGGGCTTAAATTTCAGACGCAGCATCCAGGCAGGAATGGCATCAATTTGTGTTATTTTGGGGCAAATTGGGGAATATTGAATTTTTGGTGAAAAAGTTGACCTCGCGGTCAATGTTTTTTTCAGCAGAGGAGATAACTTGAAACGCCCATATCTTGGGCAAGGAAGGAGTGAGAGAGCTTAAATTTCAGACGCAGCATCCAGGCTGCAATGGCTTCAATTTGTGTTATTTTGGGGCAAAGTGGGGAATATTGAATTTTTGGTGAAAATGTTGACCCCGCGGTCAACTTGTTTTTTCAACTGGAGAAAACTTGAAACGCCCATATCTTGGATAAGGAAGGAGTGAGAGAGGTCACATTTCAGACACAGCATCCAGGCTGCAATGGGATGAATTTGTGTTATTTTGGGGCAAATTGGGGAATATTGAATTTTTGGTGAAAATGTTGACCCCGCGGTCAATGTTTTTTTCAGCTGAGGAGAACTTGAAACGCCCATATCTTGGGCAAGGAAGGAGTGAGAGAGCTTAAATTTCAGACGCAGCATCCAGGCAGGAATGGCATCAATTTGTGTTATTTTGGGGCAAATTGGGGAATATTGAATTTTTGGTGAAAATGTTGACCCCGCGGTCAACGTGTTTTTTCAACTGGAGAAAACTTGAAACGCCCATATCTTGGATAAGGAAGGAGTGAGAGAGCTCACATTTCAGACACAGCATCCAGGCTGCAATGGGATGAATTTGTGTTATTTTGGGGCAAATTGGGGAATATTGTTTTTTTGGTGAAAAAGTTGACCCCTCGGTCAATGTTTTTTTCAGCTGAGGAGAACTTGAAACGCCCATATCTTGGATAAGGAAGGAGTGAGAGAGCTCACATTTCAAACACAGCATCCAGGCTGCAATGGGATGAATTTGTGTTATTTTGGGGCAAATTGGGGAATATTGAATTTTTGGTGAAAATGTTGACCCCGCGGTCAATGTTTTTTTCAGCTGAGGAGAACTTGAAACGCCCATATCTTGGGCAAGGAAGGAGTGAGAGAGCTTAAATTTCAGACGCAGCATCCAGGCAGGAATGTCATCAATTTGTGTTATTTTGGGGCAAATTGGGGAATATTGAATTTTTGGTGAAAATGTTGACCCCGCGGTCAACGTGTTTTTTCAACTGGAGAAAACTTGAAACGCCCATATCTTGGACAAGGAAGGAGTGAGAGAGCTCACATTTCAGACACAGCATCCAGGCTGCAATGGCTTCAATTTGTGTTATTTTGGGGCAAAGTGGGGAATATTGAATTTTTGGTGAAAATGTTGACCCCGCGGTCAACGTGTTTTTTCAACTGGAGAAAACTTGAAACGCCCATATCTTGGGCAAGGAAGGAGTTAGAGTGTTCAAATTTTTAGACGCAGCATCCAGGCTGCAATGGCTTCAATTTGTGTTATTTTGGGGCAAATTGGGGAATATTGTTTTTTTGGTGAAAAAGTTGACCCCGCGGTCAATGTTTTTTTCAGCTGAGGAGAACTTGAAACGCCCATATCTTGGATAAGGAAGGAGTGAGAGAGCTCACATTTCAGACACAGCATCCAGGCTGCAATGGCTTCAATTTGTGTTATTTTGGGGCAAATTGGGGAATATTGAATTTATGGTGAAAAAGTTGACCCCGCGGTCAATGTTTTTTTCAGCTGAGGAGAACTTCAAACGCCCATATCTTGGGCAAGGAAGGAGTGAGAGAACTTAAATTTCAGACGCAGCATCCAGGCAGGAATGGCATCAATTTGTGTTATTTTGGGGCAAATTGGGGAATATTGAATTTTTGGTGAAAAAGTTGACCTCACGGTCAATGTTTTTTTCAGCTGAGGAGATAACTTGAAACGCCCGTGTCTTGGGCAAGGAAGGAGTGAGAGAGCTCACATTTCAGACACAGCATCCAGGCTGCAATTGCTTCAATTTGTGTTATTTTGGGGCAAAGTGGGGAATATTGAGTTTTTGGTGAAAATGTTGACCCCGCGGTCAATGTTTTTTTCAGCTGAGGAGAACTTGAAACGCCCATATCTTGGATAAGGAAGGAGTGAGAGAGCTCACATTTCAGACACAGCATCCAGGCTGCAATGGGATGAATTTGTGTTATTTTGGGGCAAATTGGGGAATATTGAATTTTTGGTGAAAATGTTGACCCCGCGGGCAATGTTTTTTTCAGCTGAGGAGAACTTGAAACGCCCATATCTTGGGCAAGGAAGGAGTGAGAGAGCTTAAATTTCAGACGCAGCATCCAGGCAGGAATGGCATCAATTTGTGTTATTTTGGGGCAAATTGGGGAATATTGAATTTTTGGTGAAAAAGTTGACCTCGCGGTCAATGTTTTTTTCAGCTGAGGAGAACTTGAAACGCCCATATCTTGGATAAGGAAGGAGTGAGAGAGCTCACATTTCAGACACAGCATCCAGGCTGCAATGGCTTCAATTTGTGTTATTTTGGGGCAAATTGGGGAATATTGAATTTTTGGTGAAAATGTTGACCCCGCGGTCAACGTATTTTTTCAACTGGAGAAAATTTGAAACGCCCATATCTTGGATAAGGAAGGAGTGAGAGAGCTCACATTTCAGACACAGCATCCAGGCTGCAATGGCTTCAATTTG
Organism: Genypterus blacodes; assembly: GCF_046128005.1. NCBI lineage: Eukaryota > Metazoa > Chordata > Actinopteri > Ophidiiformes > Ophidiidae > Genypterus > Genypterus blacodes. Next base: position 2,676,531 of record NW_027466943.1, on the reverse strand, counting down.
TGTTATTTGGGGGCAAATTGGGGAACATTGAATTTTTGGTGAAAAAGTTGACCACGCGGTCAATGTTTTTTTCAGCTGAGGAGAACTTGAAACGCCCATATCTTGGGCAAGGAAGGAGTTAGAGTGTTCAAATTTTTAGACGCAGCATCCAGGCTGCAATGGCTTCAATTTGTGTTATTTCGGGGCAAATTGGGGAATATTGAATTTTTTGTGAAATTGTTGACCCCGCGGTCAATGTTTTTTTCAGCTGAGGAGAACTTGAAACGCCCATATCTTGGGCATGGAAGGAGTTAGAGAGCTCACATTTCAGACACAGCATCCAGGCAGGAATGGCATCAATTTGTGTTATTTCGGGGCAAATTGGGGAATATTGAATTTTTTGTGAAAAAGTTGACCTCGCGGTCAATGTTTTTTTCAGCAGAGGAGATAACTTGAAACGCCCGTATCTTGGGCAAGGAAGGAGTTAGAGTGTTCAAATTTTTAGACGCAGCATCCAGGCTGCAATGGCTTCAATTTGTGTCATTTTGGGGCAAATTGGGGAATATTGAATTTTTTGTGAAAATGTTGACCCCGCGGTCAATGTTTTTTTCAGCTGAGGAGAACTTGAAACGCCCATATCTTGGGCAAGGAAGGAGTTAGAGAGCTCACATTTCAGACACAGCATCCAGGCTGCAATGGCTTCAATTTGTGTTATTTCGGGGCAAATTGGGGAATATTGAATTTTTGGTGAAAATGTTGACCCCGCGGTCAATGTTTTTTTCAGCTGAGGAGAACTTGAAACGCCCATATCTTGGGCAAGGAAGGAGTGAGAGAGCTTAAATTTTAGACGCAGCATCCAGGCAGGAATGGCATCAATTTGTGTTATTTTGGGGCAAATTGGGGAATATTGAATTTTTGGTGAAAAAGTTGACCCCGTGGTCAATGTTTTTTTCAGCTGAGGAGAACTTGAAACGCCCATATCTTGGATAAGGAAGGAGTGAGAGAGCTCACATTTCAGACACAGCATCCAGGCTGCAATGGGATGAATTTGTGTTATTTTGGGGCAAATTGGGGAATATTGAATTTTTGGTGAAAATGTTGACCCCGCGGTCAATGTTTTTTTCAGCTGAGGAGAACTTGAAACGCCCATATCTTGGGCAAGGAAGGAGTGAGAGAGCTTAAATTTCAGACGCAGCATCCAGGCAGGAATGGCATCAATTTGTGTTATTTTGGGGCAAATTGCGGAATATTGAATTTTTGGTGAAAAAGTTGACCTCGCGGTCAATGTTTTTTTCAGCTGAGGAGATAACTTGAAACGCCCGTATCTTGGGCAAGGAAGGAGTGAGAGAGCTCACATTTCAGACACAGCATCCAGGCTGCAATGGCTTCAATTTGTGTTATTTTGGGGCAAAGTGGGGAATATTGAATTTTTGGTGAAAAAGTTGACCCCGCGGTCAATGTTTTTTTCAGCTGAGGAGAACTTGAAACGCCCATATCTTGGATAAGGAAGGAGTGAGAGAGCTCACATTTCAGACACAGCATCCAGGCTGCAATGGGATGAATTTGTGTTATTTTGGGGCAAATTGGGGAATATTGAATTTTTGGTGAAAATGTTGACCCCGCGGTCAATGTTTTTTTCAGCTGAGGAGATAACTTGAAACGCCCGTATCTTGGGCAAGGAAGGAGTGAGAGAGCTCACATTTCAGACACAGCATCCAGGCTGCAATGGCTTCAATTTGTGTTATTTTGGGGCAAATTGGGGAATATTGTTTTTTTGGTGAAAAAGTTGACCCCTCGGTCAATGTTTTTTTCAGCTGAGGAGAACTTGAAACGCCCATATCTTGGATAAGGAAGGAGTGAGAGAGCTCACATTTCAGACACAGCATCCAGGCTGCAATGGGATGAATTTGTGTTATTTTGGGGCAAATTGGGGAATATTGAATTTTTGGTGAAAATGTTGACCCCGCGGTCAACGTGTTTTTTCAACTGGAGAAAACTTGAAACGCCCATATCTTGGATAAGGAAGGAGTGAGAGAGCTCACATTTCAGACACAGCATCCAGGCTGCAATGGCTTCAATTTGTGTTATTTTGGGGCAAATTGGGGAATATTGTTTTTTTGGTGAAAAAGTTGACCCCTCGGTCAATGTTTTTTTCAGCTGAGGAGAACTTGAAACGCCCATATCTTGGATAAGGAAGGAGTGAGAGAGCTCACATTTCAGACACAGCATCCAGGCTGCAATGGCTTCAATTTGTGTTATTTTGGGGCAAATTGGGGAATATTGAATTTTTGGTGAAAATGTTGACCCCGCGGTCAACGTGTTTTTTCAACTGGAGAAAACTTGAAACGCCCATATCTTGGGCAAGGAAGGAGTTAGAGTGTTCAAATTTTTAGACGCAGCATCCAGGCTGCAATGTCTTCAATTTGTGTTATTTTGGGGCAAATTGGGGAATATTGTTTTTTTGGTGAAAAAGTTGACCCCGCGGTCAATGTTTTTTTCAGCTGAGGAGAACTTGAAACGCCCAAATCTTGGATAAGGAAGGAGTGAGAGAGCTCACATTTCAGACACAGCATCCAGGCTGCAATGGCTTCAATTTGTGTTATTTTGGGGCAAATTGGGGAATATTGAATTTTTGGTGAAAAAGTTGACCTCGCGGTCAATGTTTTTTTCAGCAGAGGAGATAACTTGAAACGCCCGTATCTTGGGCAAGGAAGGAGTTAGAGTGTTCAAATTTTTAGACGCAGCATCCAGGCTGCAATGGCTTCAATTTGTGTCATTTTGGGGCAAATTGGGGAATATTGAATTTTTTGTGAAAATGTTGACCCCGCGGTCAATGTTTTTTTCAGCTGAGGAGAACTTGAAACGCCCATATCTTGGGCAAGGAAGGAGTTAGAGAGCTCACATTTCAGACACAGCATCCAGGCTACAATGGCTTCAATTTGTGTTATTTCGGGGCAAATTGGGGAATATTGAATTTTTGGTGAAAATGTTGACCCCGCGGTCAACTTGTTTTTTCAACTGGAGAAAACTTGAAACGCCCATATCTTGGATAAGGAAGGAGTGAGAGAGCTCACATTTCAGACGCAGCATCCAGGCTGCAATGGGATGAATTTGTGTTATTTTGGGGCAAATTGGGGAATATTGAATTTTTGGTGAAAATGTTGACCCCGCGGTCAATGTTTTTTTCAGCTGAGGAGAACTTGAAACGCCCATATCTTGGGCAAGGAAGGAGTGAGAGAGCTTGAATTTCAGACGCAGCATCCAGGCAGGAATGGCATCAATTTGTGTTATTTTGGGGCAAATTGCGGAATATTGAATTTTTGGTGAAAAAGTTGACCTCGCGGTCAATGTTTTTTTCAGCTGAGGAGATAACTTGAAACGCCCGTATCTTGGGCAAGGAAGGAGTGAGAGAGCTCACATTTCAGACACAGCATCCAGGCTGCAATGGCTTCAATTTGTGTTATTTTGGGGCAAAGTGGGGAATATTGAATTTTTGGTGAAAATGTTGACCCCGCGGTCAATGTTTTTTTCAGCTGAGGAGAACTTGAAACGCCCATATCTTGGATAAGGAAGGAGTGAGAGAGCTCACATTTCAGACACAGCATCCAGGCTGCAATGGGATGAATTTGTGTTATTTTGGGGCAAATTGGGGAATATTGAATTTTTGGTGAAAATGTTGACCCCGCGGTCAACGTGTTTTTTCAACTGGAGAAAACTTGAAACGCCCATATCTTGGATAAGGAAGGAGTGAGAGAGCTCACATTTCAGACACAGCATCCAGGCTGCAATGGCTTCAATTTGTGTTATTTTGGGGCAAATTGGGGAATATTGAATTTTTGGTGAAAAAGTTGACCTCGCGGTCAATGTTTTTTTCAGCTGAGGAGAACTTGAAACGCCCATATCTTGGATAAGGAAGGAGTGAGAGAGCTCACGTTTCAGACACAGCATCCAGGCTGCAATGGCTTCAATCTGTGTTATTTCGGGGCAAATTGGGGAATATTGAATTTTTTGTGAAAATGTTGACCCCGCGGTCAATGTTTTTTTCAGCTGAGGAGAACTTGAAACGCCCATATCTTGGATAAGGAAGGAGTGAGAGAGCTCACGTTTCAGACACAGCATCCAGGCTGCAATGGCTTCAATTTGTGTTATTTCGGGGCAAATTGGGGAATATTGAATTTTTTGTGAAAATGTTGACCCCGCGGTCAATGTTTTTTTCAGCTGAGGAGAACTTGAAACGCCCATATCTTGGATAAGGAAGGAGTGAGAGAGCTCACGTTTCAGACACAGCATCCAGGCTGCAATGGCTTCAATTTGTGTTATTTCGGGGCAAATTGGGGAATATTGAATTTTTTGTGAAAATGTTGACCCCGCGGTCAATGTTTTTTTCAGCTGAGGAGAACTTGAAACGCCCATATCTTGGGCAAGGAAGGAGTTAGAGAGCTCACATTTCAGACACAGCATCCAGGCTACAATGGCTTCAATTTGTGTTATTTCGGGGCAAATTGGGGAATATTGAATTTTTGGTGAAAATGTTGACCCCGCGGTCAACTTGTTTTTTCAACTGGAGAAAACTTGAAACGCCCATATCTTGGATAAGGAAGGAGTGAGAGAGCTCACATTTCAGACGCAGCATCCAGGCTGCAATGGCTTCAATTTGTGTTATTTTGGGGCAAATTGGGGAATATTGAATTTTTGGTGAAAATGTTGACCCCGCGGTCAATGTTTTTTTCAGCTGAGGAGAACTTGAAACGCCCATATCTTGGATAAGGAAGGAGTGAGAGAGCTCACATTTCAGACACAGCATCCAGGCTGCAATGGGATGAATTTGTGTTATTTTGGGGCAAATTGGGGAATATTGAATTTTTGGTGAAAATGTTGACCCCGCGGTCAATGTTTTTTTCAGCTGAGGAGAACTTGAAACGCCCATATCTTGGGCAAGGAAGGAGTGAGAGAGCTTGAATTTCAGACGCAGCATCCAGGCAGGAATGGCATCAATTTGTGTTATTTTGGGGCAAATTGCGGAATATTGAATTTTTGGTGAAAAAGTTGACCTCGCGGTCAATGTTTTTTTCAGCTGAGGAGAACTTGAAACGCCCGTATCTTGGGCAAGGAAGGAGTGAGAGAGCTCACATTTCAGACACAGCATCCAGGCTGCAATGGCTTCAATTTGTGTTATTTTGGGGCAAAGTGGGGAATATTGAATTTTTGGTGAAAATGTTGACCCCGCGGTCAATGTTTTTTTCAGCTGAGGAGAACTTGAAACGCCCATATCTTGGATAAGGAAGGAGTGAGAGAGCTCACATTTCAGACACAGCATCCAGGCTGCAATGGCTTCAATTTGTGTTATTTTGGGGCAAATTGGGGAATATTGAATTTTTGGTGAAAATGTTGACCCCGCGGTCAATGTTTTTTTCAGCTGAGGAGATAACTTGAAACGCCCGTATCTTGGGCAAGGAAGGAGTGAGAGAGCTCACATTTCAGACACAGCATCCAGGCTGCAATGGCTTCAATTTGTGTTATTTTGGGGCAAAGTGGGGAATATTGAATTTTTGGTGAAAATGTTGACCCCGCGGTCAATGTTTTTTTCAGCTGAGGAGAACTTGAAACGCCCATATCTTGGATAAGGAAGGAGTGAGAGAGCTCACATTTCAGACACAGCATCCAGGCTGCAATGCGATGAATTTGTGTTATTTTGGGGCAAATTGGGGAATATTGAATTTTTGGTGAAAATGTTGACCCCGCGGTCAATGTTTTTTTCAGCTGAGGAGAACTTGAAACGCCCATATCTTGGGCAAGGAAGGAGTGAGAGAGCTTAAATTTCAGACGCAGCATCCAGGCTGCAATGGCTTCAATTTGTGTTATTTTGGGGCAAAGTGGGGAATATTGAATTTTTGGTGAAAAAGTTGACCCCGCGGTCAATGTTTTTTTCAGCTGAGGAAAACTTGAAACGCCCATATCTTGGGCAAGGAAGGAGTGAGAGAGCTTAAATTTCAGACGCAGCATCCAGGCAGGAATGGCATCAATTTGTGTTATTTTGGGGCAAATTGGGGAATATTGAATTTTTGGTGAAAAAGTTGACCCCGTGGTCAATGTTTTTTTCAGCTGAGGAGAACTTGAAACGCCCATATCTTGGATAAGGAAGGAGTGAGAGAGCTCACGTTTCAGACACAGCATCCAGGCTGCAATGGCTTCAATTTGTGTTATTTCGGGGCAAATTGGGGAATATTGAATTTTTTGTGAAAATGTTGACCCCGCGGTCAACTTGTTTTTTCAACTGGAGAAAACTTGAAACGCCCATATCTTGGATAAGGAAGGAGTGAGAGAGCTCACATTTCAGACGCAGCATCCAGGCAGGAATGGCATCAATTTGTGTTATTTTGGGGCAAATTGGGGAATATTGAATTTTTGGTGAAAAAGTTGACCCCGTGGTCAATGTTTTTTTCAGCTGAGGAGAACTTGAAACGCCCATATCTTGGATAAGGAAGGAGTGAGAGAGCTCACATTTCAGACACAGCATCCAGGCTGCAATGGGATGAATTTGTGTTATTTTGGGGCAAATTGCGGAATATTGAATTTTTGGTGAAAAAGTTGACCTCGCGGTCAATGTTTTTTTCAGCTGAGGAGATAACTTGAAACGCCCGTATCTTGGCCAAGGAAGGAGTGAGAGAGCTCACATTTCAGACACAGCATCCAGGCTGCAATGGCTTCAATTTGTGTTATTTTGGGGCAAAGTGGGGAATATTGAATTTTTGGTGAAAATGTTGACCCCGCGGTCAATGTTTTTTTCAGCTGAGGAGAACTTGAAACGCCCATATCTTGGATAAGGAAGGAGTGAGAGAGCTCACATTTCAGACACAGCATCCAGGCTGCAATGGCTTCAATTTGTGTTATTTTGGGGCAAATTGGGGAATATTGAATTTTTGGTGAAAATGTTGACCCCGCGCTCAATGTTTTTTTCAGCTGAGGAGAACTTGAAACGCCCATATCTTGGATAAGGAAGGAGTGAGAGAGCTCACATTTCAGACACAGCATCCAGGCTGCAATGGGATGAATTTGTGTTATTTTGGGGCAAATTGGGGAATATATTGAATTTTTGGTGAAAATGTTGACCCCGCGGTCAACGTGTTTTTTCAACTGGAGAAAACTTGAAACGCCCATATCTTGGACAAGGAAGGAGTGAGAGAGCTCACATTTCAGACACAGCATCCAGGCTGCAATGGCTTCAATTTGTGTTATTTTGGGGCAAATTGGGGAATATTGAATTTTTGGTGAAAATGTTGACCCCGCGGTCAACGTGTTTTTTCAACTGGAGAAAACTTGAAACGCCCATATCTTGGGCAAGGAAGGAGTTAGAGTGTTCAAATTTTTAGACGCAGCATCCAGGCTGCAATGTCTTCAATTTGTGTTATTTTGGGGCAAATTGGGGAATATTGTTTTTTTGGTGAAAAAGTTGACCCCGCGGTCAATGTTTTTTTCAGCTGAGGAGAACTTGAAACGCCCAAATCTTGGATAAGGAAGGAGTGAGAGAGCTCACATTTCAGACACAGCATCCAGGCTGCAATGGCTTCAATTTGTGTTATTTTAGGGCAAATTGGGGAATATTGAATTTTTGGTGAAAAAGTTGACCTCGCGGTCAATGTTTTTTTCAGCAGAGGAGATAACTTGAAACGCCCGTATCTTGGGCAAGGAAGGAGTTAGAGTGTTCAAATTTTTAGACGCAGCATCCAGGCTGCAATGGCTTCAATTTGTGTCATTTTGGGGCAAATTGGGGAATATTGAATTTTTTGTGAAAATGTTGACCCCGCGGTCAATGTTTTTTTCAGCTGAGGAGAACTTGAAACGCCCATATCTTGGATAAGGAAGGAGTGAGAGAGCTCACGTTTCAGACACAGCATCCAGGCTGCAATGGCTTCAATTTGTGTTATTTCGGGGCAAATTGGGGAATATTGAATTTTTTGTGAAAATGTTGACCCCGCGGTCAATGTTTTTTTCAGCTGAGGAGAACTTGAAACGCCCATATCTTGGATAAGGAAGGAGTGAGAGAGCTCACATTTCAGACACAGCATCCAGGCTGCAATGGGATGAATTTGTGTTATTTTGGGGCAAATTGGGGAATATTGAATTTTTGGTGAAAATGTTGACCCCGCGGTCAATGTTTTTTTCAGCTGAGGAGAACTTGAAACGCCCATATCTTGGGCAAGGAAGGAGTGAGAGAGCTTGAATTTCAGACGCAGCATCCAGGCAGGAATGGCATCAATTTGTGTTATTTTGGGGCAAATTGCGGAATATTGAATTTTTGGTGAAAAAGTTGACCTCGCGGTCAATGTTTTTTTCAGCTGAGGAGATAACTTGAAACGCCCGTATCTTGGGCAAGGAAGGAGTGAGAGAGCTCACATTTCAGACACAGCATCCAGGCTGCAATGGCTTCAATTTGTGTTATTTTGGGGCAAAGTGGGGAATATTGAATTTTTGGTGAAAATGTTGACCCCGCGGTCAATGTTTTTTTCAGCTGAGGAGAACTTGAAACGCCCATATCTTGGATAAGGAAGGAGTGAGAGAGCTCACATTTCAGACACAGCATCCAGGCTGCAATGGGATGAATTTGTGTTATTTTGGGGCAAATTGGGGAATATTGAATTTTTGGTGAAAATGTTGACCCCGCGGTCAATGTTTTTTTCAGCTGAGGAGATAACTTGAAACGCCCGTATCTTGGGCAAGGAAGGAGTGAGAGAGCTCACATTTCAGACACAGCATCCAGGCTGCAATGGCTTCAATTTGTGTTATTTTGGGGCAAAGTGGGGAATATTGAATTTTTGGTGAAAATGTTGACCCCGCGGTCAATGTTTTTTTCAGCTGAGGAGAACTTGAAACGCCCATATCTTGGATAAGGAAGGAGTGAGAGAGCTCACATTTCAGACACAGCATCCAGGCTGCAATGCGATGAATTTGTGTTATTTTGGGGCAAATTGGGGAATATTGAATTTTTGGTGAAAATGTTGACCCCGCGGTCAATGTTTTTTTCAGCTGAGGAGAACTTGAAACGCCCATATCT